>NC_084732.1:83636175-83656175 GCF_033978785.1 Entelurus aequoreus
TTAATTGCTATTCCGGCTATAATAGAGCACGCCGTGCTCATAATGGCAGGAAATGTCAAGTCGGCATTTAGAGGGGAGGATGCCTCCAAATTGCTTTGCTTTTAGATGAAAATATACACGCGCGTCCCCGGACCAGCCTGTGAGCAAACTGTTGACATATTTAATGTGGAGCCTGATGAGGTCAAGCTACAGTTGGTCTATTGCTGACATTTAAGGTGAACCCCGTGAACCTCAGAACACCTCGTTTAGCTCACTCTCTCTTTTAAAGGCTGCTTGATGATGAAATATCTTATTTAGCCACTCAAATAGTAGGATAGAAGGTTTTCACTTCCAATACTGACATTGAGTATTGGCCGACGCCGATATCGGTCCGATACAGTATCAGCACCAACGCATACGCACTACATACTTCTATTATTTACAAACCCCGTTTCCATATGAGTTGGGAAATTGTGTTAGATGTAAATATAAACGGAATACAATGATTTGCAAATCATTTTCAACCCACATTCAATTGAATGCACTACATAGACAAGATATTTGATGTTCAAACTCATAACCTTTATTTTTTTTTTGCAAATAATAATTAACTTAGAATTTCATGGCTGCAACACGTGCCAAAGTAGTTGGGAAAGGGCATGTTCACCACTGTGTTACATGGCCTTTCCTTTTAACAACATTCAGTAAACGTTTGGGAACTGAGGAGACACATTTTTGAAGCTTCTCAGGTGGAATTCTTTCCCATTCTTGCTTGATGTACAGCTTAAGTTGTTCAACAGTCCCGGGGTCTCCGTTGTGGTATTTTCGGCTTCATAATGCGCCACACATTTTCAATGGGAGACAGGTCTGGACTACAGGCAGGCCAGTCTAGTACCCACACTCTTTTACTATGAAGCCACGTTGATGTAACACGTGGCTTGGCATTATCTTGCTAAAATAAGCAGGGGCGTCCATGGTAACGTTGCTTGGATGGCAACATATGTTGCTCCAAAAACTGTATGTACCTTTCAGCATTAATGGCGCCTTCACAGATGTGTAAGTTACCCATGTCTTGGGCACTAATACACCCCCATACCATCACAGATGCTGGCTTTTCAACTTCGCGCCTATAACAATCCGGATGGTTCTTTTCCTCTTTGGTCCGGAGGACACGACGTCCACAGTTTCCAAAAACAATTTCAAATGTGGACTCGTCAGACCACAGAACACTTTTCCACTTTGTATCAGTCCATCTTGGATGAGCTCAGGCCCAGCGAAGCCGACGGCGTTTCTGGGTGTTGTTGATAAACGGTTTTCGCCTTGCATAGGAGAGTTTTAACTTGCACTTACAGATGTAGCGACCAACTGTAGTGACTGACAGTGGGTTTCTGAAGTGTTCCCGAGCCCATGTGGTGATATCCTTTACACACTGATGTCGCTTGTTGATGCAGTACAGCCTGAGGGATCGAAGGTCACGGGCTTAGCAAAGCAGAAAAGAAACAGCAGATCAACTGGTCTAAGAGGGGGTTTATTTAAAGGCTGGAGTATACAAATGAGTTTTAAGATGGGACTTAAATGCTTCTACTGAGGTAGCATCTCTAACTGTTACCGGGAGGGCATTCCAGAGTACTGGAGCCCCAATAGAAAACGCTCTATAGCCCGCAGACTTTTTTTGGGCTCTGGGAACCACTAATAAGCCGGAGTTCTTTGAACATAGATTTCTTGCCGGGACATGTGGTACAATACAATCAGCGAGATAGGATGGAGCTAGACCGTTAAATCGTTATCTCCATCTCCACTTTCTCCTAAGTTTGGATCAGACCTGGGAAAAGATACGGGAGGGGAAATAAGAGGATTTGCTGACATCAGGTCAAGGCTGAGCTGCTACACAAACAGTCCGGTCGGTGTAATCATCTCCCGTGTAAAAAAAAAAAAAAAAACAGCTTTATCCTGGCTGGCCTTTGCACTCCCTCGGGGAACTTCCAGGCAGCGCTGAGGGAGAAGAACGATGGTGCCACCTTGCTCTTTTACAATCATAACATTAGGATGCAACTTTCTCAATGACCATGCCAATATTGGAGCCTTAACCCGATACAGATCATACATACTTCAATCAGATCGTAGTGTAGAATCGTAGAAATGGCTTGATCAAGTGTAATTAGTCCAATGCAGAACAATGGCAGATACGGAAAAACACTAACTTATTCATTAGGGGTGCGCAAAAAAAAAAAAAAATCAATTCACATCTCAATCGTGATTCCTATTGATCCCGATTCTAGATCTATTAATCATTTTCAAAAATGGATGTAAAAGAATAAATAGATAAATAGTCACTTTGAACTTCATTTATATAGCACTTTACATACACAGGCAAGTGGCAAACACAAAGTGGTGTACAAAACAAACAAACAAACAAGAAATTATAGAAGAAACACACACACACACACACACACACACACATTCTTGCATTTCTTACCTTCTTGAGACATCCGAATAATGCCTACCTCTTTAGGACCACCCTTTCTACATATAAAAGATTTGTATTTACAACATTAATAATATATACAAACTATGCAAATATAAAAAATGTGAGCTTTTAATTAATTTTTTTGTTGTTGAATTTTTTGTTTTCAATTGGTTTTTAATCTTCATTATGTTTCTATTTACATATTTATTTTATTTGTTTAATTCATTTTGGCCAAAGGGGGTGCATTTCAATTTCTTGCACACACTTGTTATTTCATGTGTTGGCCAGAGGGGGGGCACTTTTAAAACCGACACAAAAGTCAATTTGAAAAATCCCTCCTTTTTGGGACCACCCTCACTTTGATAATATTTCACCACCAGGGGGTGCAAATGAGACATTCTCTATTAGATGCAATGGTTTTCCGTATTGGGACCATGATTTATGTCCTAACTTGTTCACACCTCCTCATATGGAAGGTACTTTTCCTTGTTGATGTCTCAAGAAGGGTAGCAATACAATAATACACACACACACACACACACACACACACACACACACACACACACACACACACACACACACACACACACACACACACACACACACACACACACATACACATATATTCTTGTATTTCTTACCTTCTTGAGACCTCCGAAAAATGCCTACCTCTTTAGGACCACCCTTTGTAGATATATAAAGATTTGTATTTACAACATTAATAATATATACAAACTATGTAAATACAAAAAAAGATAAGCTTTTAGTATTTTTTTATTTTTTGTTTGTAATTGTTTTTTAATCTTCATTATTTACTTCACATTATTACAGTATGTCTCTATATACTTTTATTTTTTCTTAATTTTGGCCAAAGGGGGCACATTTCAATTTCTTACACACACTTATTATTACTTATTATGTTATTACACATGCTGGCCAGAGGGGGAGCACTTCAATTTTTCACACACACTTGTTATTTCATATGTTGACCAGAGGGGGAGCACTTTTAAAACCGACACACAGTCAATTTGAAAGAATCCTTCCTTTTTGGGACCACCCTAATTTTGATAGATTTCACCACCAGGGGGTGCAAATGAGACATTCTCTATTAGATGCAATGGTTTTCCGTATTGGGACCATGATTTCGGTTCTGACTTGGGAAGTCCTTCTTTAGCTGCCGTCTTGTTTTATCATATATTGCTGCCTTCGCACCTGTCATTGTTTACTTTTCTTTGCACATAAAATCAACAAAAAAAATCCTGACTTTGGAGCAATGTTCACGGACTATAATATTTGGCTCTTTATTAGATGCGATGGTTTTCCGTATTGGGACCATGATTTCGGTCCTAACTTGTTCACCGGTCCTCATATGGAAGGTACTTTTCCATGTTGATGTCTCAAGAAGGGTATAAATACAAGAACACACACACACGCACACACACACACACAAACATTCTTGTATTTGTTACCTTCTTGAGACCTCTGAAAAATGTCTACTTCTTAGGACCACCCTTTTTAGATATATAAAGATTTGTGTTTACAAGATTAATAATATATACATACTATGCAAATATAAAAAGGTAAGTTTTCAGTTCATATTTTTGTTGTTGAATTTTTTGTTTGTAAATGGTTTTTAATCTTCATTATTTACCTCAAGTTATTACAATATGTCTCTATTTACATATTTATTTATTTTTTAATTAATTTTGGCCCAAGGGGGTGCATTTCAATTTCTTACACACACTCGTCATTTCATATGTTGACCAGAGGGGGAGCACTTTTAAAACCGACACAAAGTCAATTTGAAAAATCCCTCCTTTTTGGGACCACCCTCATTTTGATAATATTTCACCACCAGGGGGTGCAAATGAGACATTCTCTATTAGATGCAATGGTTTTCCGTATTGGGACCACGATTTATGTCCTAACTTGTTCACACCTCCTCATATGGAAGATACTTTTCCTTGTTGATGTCTCAAGAAGGGTAGAAATACAAGAATGCATATACACACATTCTTGTATTTGTTACCTTCTTGAAACCTCCGAAAAATGCTTACCTCTTTAGGACCACCCTTTCTAGATATATAAAGGTTTGTATTTACAACATTAATATTAATATTAATATATTGACAATAACAAAGCAAAAACAAATTAACTCTGTCTAAAAAATATTATGAACATATGATAAAATTTATGCAAACTTAAAATATAAATAATATAAATATCACATTAATAAATTAATAAAAACATAACATTGAGAAAATAATAGTAGAAATGTTTAAGATATAAAACAATACGATAAAATAAAAGCCTGATTAAAAAGGTGTGTCTTTAGCATTTTATTATTATTATTATTTTTAACTCTCTGCAGTCCTGAGGCTCTCTGGCAAGCCGTACCACAGGTTGGGGGCCATAGTGGCTAAATGCCGCCTCACCGTGGGTCTTTGCTCTGGTATTTGGTAAAGCTAAAAGGCCAGTGCCAGAGGACCTCAGAATCCACGAGGGTTGATACGATAAACGCAGGTCAAATAGATAAGAAGGCGCAAGGCTATTAAGACATTTAAAAACCAAAGATAAAACTTTAAAATCCACCCTGAACCGGACGGGAAGCCAATGCATATTCGAGAATACATTTTCCATTCTTAACTTCCAAGTCTCAAAGAAGGAGCATATCTAACCTATTACCGGTTTTGAAAAAGTTTCATTACCATTTACTACAACAAATAATACATTGTGACAATCAAGATTTGGGATGAATCGAGTAACAATTCTGAGTTGAATCGTCACCCCAGGAATCGGAATTGGATCGAATATTTAGGCGCCCAAAGATTCACAACTCTACTATGTAGAGCTAACATTGTGGAATATATATATATTTATATATGTGTGTGTTTGTGTGTATATGTATATGTGTGTATAGTCGATGTTTCTGTGGTTTATCCGTTATACAGTGATCAATACCGGGGTAGAGCGGAATATACGTTAGGTCAGGAAAAAACACAGAGGCCAAATACACATATACATTATATATCAATCAATCAATCAATCAATGTTTATTTATATAGCCCTAAATCACAAGTGTCTCAAAGGGCTGTACAAGCCACAACGACATCCTCGGTACAGAGCCCACATACGGGCAAGGAAAACTCACCCCAGTGGGACGTCAATGTGAATGACTATGAGAAACCTTGGAGAGGACCGCATATGTGGGTAACCCCCCCCCCCCCCCCCCCCCCTCTAGGGGAGACCGAAAGCAATGGATGTCAAGTGGGTCTGACATAATATTGTGAAAGTCCAGTCCACAGCGGATCCAACACATCAGCGAAAGTCCAGTCCATAGTGGGGCCAGCAGGAACCATCCCGAGCGGAGACGGGTCAGCAGCGTAGAGATGTCCCCAACCGATGCACAGGCTAGCGGTCCACTTCGAGTCCCGACTCTGGACAACCAGCACTTCATCCGTGGCCACCGGACCTGTGCAACTCCCCCTCCATAAGGGAGAGGGGAGCAGAGGACAAAAGAAAAGAAAAGAAACGGCAGATCAACTGGTCTAAAAAGGGAGTCTATTTAAAGGCTAAAGTATACAAATGAGTTTTAAGATGGAACTTAAATGCTTCTACTGAGGTAGCATCTCTAACTGTTACCGGGAGGGCATTCCATAGTATTGGAGCCCGAATAGAAAACGCTCTATAGCCCGTAGACTTTTTTTTGGCTCTGGGAATCACTAATAAGCCGGAGTTCTTTGAACGCAGATTTCATGTCGGGACATATGGTACAATACAATCGGCAAGATAGGCAGGAGCTTGACCGTGTAGTATTTTATACGTAAGTAGTAAAACCTTAAAGTCGCATCTTACGTGCACAGGAAGCCAGTGCAAGTGAGCCAGTATAGGCGTAATATGATCAAACTTTCTTGTTTTTGTCAAAAGTCTAGCAGCCGCATTTTGTACCAACTGTAATCTTTTAATGCTAGACATAGGGAGGCCCGAAAATAAAACGTTACAGTAATCGAGACGAGACGTAACGAACGCATGGATAATGATCTCAGCGTCGCTTGTGGACAAAATGGAACGAATTTTAGCGATACTACGGAGATGAAAGAAGGCCGTTTTAGTAACACTCTTAATGTGTGACTCAAACGAGAGAGTTGGGTCGAAGATAATACCCAGATTCTTTACCGAGTCGCCTTGTTTAATTGTTTGGTTGTCAAATGTTAAGGTGGTATTATTAAATAGATGTCGGTGTTGAGCAGGACCGATAATCAGCATTTCCGTTTTCTTAGCGTTGAGTTGCAAAAAGTTAGCGGACATCCATTGTTTAATTTCATTAAGACACGCCTCCAGCTGACTACAATCCGGCGTGTTGGAAGCTTTGGGTGTCATCAGCATAACAGTGAAAGCTAACACCGTATTTGCGTATGATGTCACCTAGCGGCAGCATGTGAATACTAAAGAGTGCAGGGCCAAGAACCGAACCCTGGGGAACTCCGCACGTTACCTTGACATAGTCCGAGGTCACATTGTTATGGGAGACACACTGCATCCTGTCAGTAAGATAAGAGTTAAACCAAGACAAGGCTAAGTCTGACATCCCAATACGCGTTTTGATACGCTCTAATAAAATATTATGATCAACAGTATCGAAAGCGGCGCTAAGATCAAGAAGCAGCAACATAGATGACGCATCAGAATCCATCGTTAGCAATAGATCATTGGTCATTTTTGCGAGGGCTGTCTCCGTAGAGTGATTTGCCCTGAAACCGGATTGAAAAGGTTCACAGAGATTGTTAGACGCTAAGTGTTCATTTAGCTGCTGTGCAACAATTTTTTCGAGGATTTTCGAGATAAACGGAAGGTGGGACACCGGCCGGTAGTTTACCAGGAGGTCTTTATATCATCCCTACAAGCCTGTTTCGCAGGCTTGTAGGGATGATATATAATGTATCTGTGTATATATGTACGTATGTACGTATGTATGTATATATGTGTATATGTGTATCTATGTATCTATGTATCTATATATAGATATATATATATGCATATATACAGTATATGAAATGTCATAACACTGCTCTAAAGTGATGCGTTTTTTGTGAATGTTTTAATGGGAACTAAATGCAATGTCTGAAAGGGGTACAAATTATTTCCAAAGCAGGACCTCCACCCAGACCAACAATACAAGTACACAGTTCATGAAAAACAATATTTTTAGTTATTGTCATTGTAAGTGGGCCTAAACACTTATATTAGAAAATAACCTCATGGAAATGACTGCTGTCATTTGATTATAATAATAAGAGAATGTTGTCTGTCTATCTGTGTTGGCCCTGCGAGGAGGTGGGGACTTGTCCAGGGTGTACCTTGCCTTCCGCCCGAATGCAGCTGAGATAGGCTCCAGTGACCCCGAAAGGGACAAGCGGTAGAAAATGGATGGATGGATGGAGATGGAACTTGTTATTTAGTCAGGTTTGGGACAGGTGTGCTGCTGGTGTAGCCACAGTGTGCACGTCTGATGTGACTATTAGTCCGAAAAATACGGTATTCATTTTTCCCGCACTTATTTGCTATATTTATCTATAATGCCTACATTAAACCGGTCCCTGGTGCAAAAAAGGTCGGGGACCCCTGCACTACATTGTATGCATTTTCCAAATAAACTGAAATGAACTGAACAATGGCATCGAATGCACAAAATATTCGGCAGTCGACATTCGATTTTAATGCTGAGCGAGCCAGACTGCTTTTGTTTAAAAGTCCATTAAAAGGCGATTGTGACATATTACTGTATATGTCTTTTGAACCGCCCTTTTGGAATGTACTTTGAGCCTGCTGCGCCCAAACGTGGGCCCCTTGTGACCTGGAGCCTTAATGAAGCACCAACGTTTGGGAACTACACGTGTGTGTGTAAGTGTTTGTAAGAGTGTGTGTGTGTGTGTGTGTGTGTGCTGCTGGGGTGAGTTGCTCCACTGTCAGGGTCACCTCCGCAGTGCCTTGTGAACACCCCACACAATACGCCACCTTGAGGTAACAATGGCTCTATTGTTGATGGGGACAATGCTGTCTGAAGGACAGGGTTAAGGGAGCGGAAGGGAGAGAGGGGGCTCGGGGGAGGTTGGGGTGGAGGGGTCTCAGCACCTGGTAACACTGTATGGCGGCGAGGAGGAGGGGAGGGGGGATGGGGTGGTCACAGTCCATCAGTTGCCAACGGCGTCTGACCGGAGAGAATCACGCTCGCAACCTTTCACGTGTTTGGGGGCTGCACCTCGACTGTTACATGCACTTGTCACAGCAGCTACGGGCTGTCCGTCAGAGAATTGTTACGCTCTGAATGTTCCGGTTGAGGGCATTCATTGAATTCAAGAAAGAAATCATGGAAAGCATGACGGACCGTGCGGTAGTCGGAGTGCAGCTTTGCTGGTCTGCGCCGTACTGAAGCGGCCAAGGATGCTACAAACCCCGTGGAAATGGTCAATAAAAACGAATGAATAGACTGCAAAGACAAGATATTTAATGCTCGAACTGGAAAACTTTGTCATTTTTTGGCAAATTTTAGCTCATTTGGAATTTGATGCCTGCTGCATGTTTCCAAAAAAGTGGCAAAAAAAGACGGAGAAAGTTGAGGAATGCTCATCCAACACTTATTTGGAACATCCCACAGGTGAACAGGCTGATTGGGATACAGGTGGGTGCCATGATTGGGTATAGAAGCAGCTTCCATGAAATGCTCAGTCATTCACAAACGAGGATGGGGCGAGAGTCACCACTTTGTGAACAAATACGTGAGCAAATTGTTTAAGAACAACATTTCTCAACCAGCTTTTGCAAGGAATTTAGGGATTTCGCCATCGACGCTCCGTAATGTCATCAAAAGGTTCGGAGAATCTGGAGAAATCACCGCACGTAAGCCATGATATTACGGACCTTCGATCCCTCGGGCGGTACTGCATAAAAAAGCGACATCAGTGTGTAAAGGATATCACCACATGGGCTCCGGAACACTTCAGAAAAGCACTGTCAGCTTCAAAAAATGGTCTCCTCGGTTCCCAAATGTTTACTGAGTGTTGAGTTGAGTTGAGTTTGAGTTTATTTGGAACATGCAAGCATACAACATGGTACTTCACAATTTCCTGTTTCTCTTTTCAACATGTTCGAAAAGGAGTAGGAAGAAGCAGAGCTTATTTAATCCTACCCCTTTTCTTTACATAACAGTTGCTAAAACTTTTGTTCACTTCCTGTTCTCAATTTATTCACAGTATACTCCATACGTTAGAGTGTTGTTAAAAGGAAAGGCCATGTGACACAGTGGTAAAAATGCCCCTGTGCCAACTATTTTGTAACGTGTTGCTGCCATTAAATTCTAAGTTAATGATTATTTGCAACAACAAAAAAACGTTAAATATCTTGTCTTTGCAGACTATTCAATTGTATTCTGTTTTTATTTACCATTTACACAACGTGCCAACTTCACTGGTTTTGGGTTTTGTAAAATATCTAAACGGCGGACATGTATCCATGAAAATATGGACAGCTGCTGAAAGAAGATAGTGTACAAATTCCTTTGAGTCGATAGCTGTATCAATTTTCTGTACTTTTGTGTGTGTTCAAATGTACTAACAAATGTTTAAAAAAAGAAATCAAAATTTTTTTCTATGTGACGTGTAACACATTTAACTCAGTTTTTATCTTAATTTTCACAATTCTGAGTCTCATTTGTACTATACCCTACTATATAATATAGTAGACTTTGCGTGCAGTTGAAATTCCAAGACGTTCGATGGAAGTAGTGTTCAGACCTGGACCCCAAATACAAAAAAGTAATCGGTCTGGAGCCGCAAAAAATTTAAAGACTTATATAAGTGTTATAAAGATGGCAACACATGATGTAAGTGTCTATATTAGCTATATTAGCCTACTATCAAAATGACTTTAAAAGGCGTGTATAAGTGTTATAATGAAGACAACGCATGACGTAAGTGTCTGTATTAGCTATATTAGCCTACTATCAAAATTACTTTAAAAGGCTTATATAAGTGTTATAATGAAGGCAACACATGATGTAAGTGCCTATATTAGCTATATTAGCCTACTATCAAAATGACTTTAAAAGGCTTATATACCGGTAAGTGTTATAATGAAGGCAACACATGATGTAAGTGTCTATATTAACTATATTAGCCTACTATCAAAATGACTTTAAAAGGCTTATATAAGTGTTATAATGAAGACAACGCATGACGTAAGTGTCTGTATTAGCTATACTAGCCTACTATCAAAATGACTTTAAAAGGCTTATATAAGTGTTATAATGAAGACAACGCATGACGTAAGTGTCTATATTAGCTATATTAGCCTACTATCAAAATTAATTTAAAAGGCTTATATAAGTGTTATAATGAAGACAACGCATGACGTAAGTGTCTATATTAGCTATTTTAGCCTACTATCAAAATGACTATGTGTCGCAGGCTGACACAAATCTTTGTTGACAGAAATGTTGAAATGTAATATTTGTTCTACTCATTTTTACAACATTGGAAAACATTAGCAAAACTTCTCAGAGGGTGAGATAACTCCTGGAAATGTCTTAGAATGGCCAAAGGTGTAGATGTGTTTGTCCAACTTAAAGGAAACGGCAGGCTGTCTTCTTCTAATCGATCTATTACATTCTTTGCAAGCCGGGTAACATTTGGGGGCGGGGGGCGTGGTTGGGGGCGTGGTTATTTACAGCTAGAATTCACCAACTCGAGTTTTTCATATATATATATATATATATATATATATATATATATATATATATATATATATATATATATATATGTATGTATGAAATACTTGACTTTCAGTTAATTCTAGCTATGTATATATATATATATATATATATATATATATATATATATATATATATATATATATATATATATATATATATATATATATATATATATATATATATATATATATATATATATATATATATATATATATATATATATATATATATATATATATATATATATATATATATATATATATATATATATATATATATATATATATATATATTTATTTTATTTACATAGAAAAAAAAAAACAACAACTTGAATTTCAGTGTTCCGGTGGCTATCCATTAGATGGCAGTATTGTCCTGTTTAACTTCTCCGTTCATGATGAGTATATCATTTCGGCCACCGTGTTCAATGGAGAAGTCTGTTCTACAAAATTTACAGGCAACATACACCTTCCCCTTCGAACTGTCCTGGATGAACTGAAATTCTTGTTTCCATTCGTTTTGGAACTTGCAAGCGTATTTCTTCATCTTGCTCGTCGACGGCGTCGCCATGTCTGTAATTTCCTCGTTCTTCTGCTTCGTCTCCTTGTTGTGTGCGCAGTTGTGCACTCTACTCTCTAAAAGCCCTAGCTGTTATGACGTCATTGGGCAGGCAAGCTGTTTATATTGTGGGAAAGCGGACGTGGGAACAGGCTGTCCCCACTCAGTCTCAGGTCCGCATTGAGCTGGAGGGGGCGTGGCCTCCAGCTCCGGCTGAATACCGGGAGTTTGTCGGGAGAAAATCTCTGCCGGGAGGTTGTCGGGAGAGGCACTGAATACCGGGATTCTCCCGCTAAAAACGGGAGGGTTGGCAAGTATGTGCACAGTATCAAACGTTTGGTGGACAAAATGAGACAAAGAAGGAATGGAAGATTTAAATATATATATATATATATATATATATATAAGGATTGCAAATGTTGGGGAAATTCCCCCACAAAATGTTAATTATTAGCAACAAACAAAGTACAAACCCAAAAATCGTTTACGATTAATGGATGATTGTTCACTCTCACAGTCTTGCCTATCCTTGCTTTTAGGGGCGTTGTGGAGGGCACACAATAAGATGTGGGATGAGCTCCAATATTCTCTACCTTTCTATCTCCGAGATAAAGAACTCCCACTTATACTCACATACAGTACATAAGCACATACATACGCACTCACACAGCAAATACACACAATGCATTCTTTTTTTTTTCCTTCCGGTAAACACGAGCCTTCCGAGTGCTTAAAAGCTCTGCCTAAACATAGACCCAAGGCCAAACATCTCCAGAGTCCCAGCATCAGTGGTGCTTGAACAAGCCTTGAATGCAATCCCTCTCGTTGTGTTATTAGGGGAAAAAAAATCCTCATATTCCATAATTTACCACCGGTTTATCTGCAGGAGGTGTCAAGGTACCATGTAGCCCGACGTGAGGATTACCGGAGATGTTTGGGTTGCTCTCGTGCTTCTTGCTCCCTCTCCCTTGGCCTTGTCAGTGGTCTTGTAAGAAAGGGGGCGGAAAAAAGAAAGAAAGAATGAAAGAAAGAAAGCCCTTTGTTGTGCACTGCAGTATAAATCATTTACGGGCTTTGCATAAATTTGTGTAATCTCCTTCTTGGGGGCTGGGCGGCCTATCTGATTCAGTGGACACCAGGGAGGAAGAGTCGGCTGCATGTGCCAAGCATACGTTGTGTGTGGGTGAGAGGAAACCCGGATACGGTTAATTACAACGTCACGTGCTATACATATATATCATATACAATGTTCCCTCTAATTTTTCGTGTGTGTGAGCAAAGGCAAAAACTCCCTGAGCATTCAGTGGAGCCCATGTGAGCAACATCAGACGTGCACAGTGTGGCTACACCAGCAGCACACCTGTCCCAAACCTGTCTAAATAACAAGTTCAATCTCCATCCATCCATTCATTTTCTACCGCTTGTCCCTTTCGGGGTCGCGGGGGGTGCTGGAGCCTATCTCAGCTGCATTCGGGTGGAAGGTACTAACCTTTAACAGTTAATGTTACTCACTTTCATTAATTAGTAGTTTCTATGTAACTGTTTTTATAGTATTTTACTTTCTTTTTTATTTAAGAAAATGTTTTTAATTTATTTATCTTATTTTATTTTATTAATTTTTTTTAAAAAATTATAATTAAAATATTTTATGGAATAATAAATTAACACCACACTAGAAATGCAAATAATGCATGTGTTCGGAAATGGATGATGGACTTCAACATTTTAGATGAAAGAGACATATCATGGAATGATATTTGGAAAAATGCCAATAAGCCCTTTAGAAACATTAAAGATAAGCTGACTCAATTTAAGATCCTGAATAGATTGTATTTTACATCTTCTCAGCTGTTTAAAATTGGTGTAGTAGATAAATTATAAATAAAGTAGATACATTTTTTTTAAAAGGACTTTATCTTCACCATACCTGGTTGTCCAAATTAGGATAATAATCTCCCCACCTCATGGCAGGGCCAACACAGATAGACAGACAACATTCTCTTATTATTATAATCAAATGACAGCAGTCATTTCCATGAGATGATTTTCTAATATAAGGGTTTTTATAACAAAAAATATTGTTTTTCATGAACTGTGTACTTGTATTGTTTGTCTGGGTGGAGGTCCTGCTTTGGAAATAATTTTTACCCCTTTCAGACATTGCATTTAGTTCCCATTAAAACATTCACATGTTGCACAATGAGATGTAAGCAGGGGATCATGTGTACATTCCTGCAACTTCCTGTTTGTAAAAAATATATTTTTGTTAGTATTTATTTAATATACTAACAGCATTTCATGATTAATATTTATAAATTAAGATTCCTAATAAATGACACTAGAATAAGCACACATTTGATTGGTTATAGTGTAACGACCTGGAATGACATTTTATGTGTGGTGTTGGAGTTGTCCGACTTTTTGTGTGGCTGTAAACGCATCACTGGCTAAGTGCCATTTGTGCATGTGTTGGCGCAAGTGAGAAAGAGCGTGCGGCTGCTGTTGATATAACAAAGTTGCTTTTGGTCTGGTTTGTACTGCAGAAAATAAAGTTAAGTTAAAGTACCAATGATTGTCACACACACACTAGGTGTGGCGAAATTATTCACTGCATTTGACCCATCACCCTTGATCACCCCCTGGGAGGTGAGGGGAGCAGTGAGCAGCAGCGGTGGCTGCGCCCGGGATTCATTTTTTGCTGATTTAACCCCCAATTCCAACCCTTGATGCTGAGTGCCAAGGAAGGAGGTAATGGGTCCCATTTTTATAGTCTTTGGTATGACTTGGCCAGGGATTGAACTCACGACCTACCGATCTCAGGGCGGACAAAATGACCAGTTTTGCTAGATATAATTTTTTTTTACTAATATTTAGGTGATGTGTTTATGGCTGTAGTAAAATTTCTGACCTTTGAGCTATATTTCGTGTCCATCAAGAATGTCTGCTTGTTTCATTTCTCTTCTATTCTATACCATTGAAGGACCAGATGTAGGACAAAGTTGAATATGGAGTCGCTCTGACCATTCTACAAAATGTTTTGATTGTCTAAGCATGACTAAGGGATTCAAGGATGTTGCAAAACAAATTGGACCTTGGGGCATGGGGAAACAGATAAAATGGCCAAGTGACAAGGGCTGAGTAAGATTGCTTGATTCTTGTGTCCTCCGGAGGACGTTTGTTTGTCTGCATGGGCAGCTCAATCCAAAAATAAACTTTTTGTACTAAACTCACTTTTGTTGCTGTTTAACCTTCGGACAATCCACTACATGGCCGACAATATAGAGTTTTGCTCAGTAAAGTGATCGATGGAATTTATGTCCTCAAAGCGTCTCGACAGACGTTACAATATTTGAACAATGATGACAAAAACTGTTTTCTCTGTCGTGTCCATGTCATGTCGAAAATAGTTATGCGCTTATTTTTTTATTTGATTTTGTGCGTGGCATAGATTTGCCGTGCGCAGAGGACGCTTGAGCAGTGCGCAATTGCACAGGCGCGCACCTTAGCGGGAACATTGATCATATATATATATATATATATATATATATATATATATATATATATATATATATATATATATATATATATATATATATATATATATATATATATATATATATATATATATATATATATATATATATATATATATATATATATATATATATATATATATGTATATATATATATATATATATATATACATATATATATATATATATGTATATATATGTATGCTTTGTTTTTTCTCAAAACTCGACAGTGCGCCTTATAACCCTAACACCTAATGTGCGTAAAATAATTCTGGTTGTGCTTACCGACCTTGAAGCTATTTTATTTGGTACATGGTGAAATGATAAGTGTGACCAGTAGATGGCAGCAAAACATAAGAGATACGTGTAGACTGCAATATGATGGCAGTCACACTCAAGAGATACGTGTAGACTGCAATATGACTCAAGTAAACAACACCAACATTTTATATGTTCCATTAAAAATACAGAACGTTACACACGGCGCTCAAAAATCTATACAAATTATTTAGTACGACTTTGGTAAGCTATGAAGCCGCACCGCTTGATGGATTGTACTGTGCTTCAACACATGAGTATTATTATGGTGTGTGTATAAGGTAAGACATATTATCTGGCGTTTTGTTTCGCAATATTATGCAAAAGCAACTTATCTTACCTTCTGGTACCTGCTGATCTGTATTTGGGATCTGCATAAGTCCTGAAAAATTGTGCGTGTCGTCATTATAAATAAATGATAAATGGGTTATACTTGTATAGCGCTTTTCTACCTTCAAGGTACTCAAAGCGCTTTGACAGTATTTCCACATTTACCCATTCACACACTGATGGCGGGAGCTGCCATGCAAGGCGCTAACCAGCAGCCATCAGAGGCAAAGGGTGAAGTGTCTTGCCCAAGGACACAACGGACGTGACTAGGAAGGTAGAAGGTGGGAATTGAACCCCAGTAACCAGCAACACTCCGATTGCTGGCACGGCCACTCTATCAACTTCGCCATGCCGTCCCTGTCATTGACAAGCTTCTTATTTTTCTCTATCTTCTTGTAATGGGACATTCAACTGTTGCCATTTCTAATATAAAGTAGTGTAAAGTTCTTACTTATATCTGTCAGTAAACTCGCCAAGAAAGCGCTAAAATATACCGGTGTAGTGAGTGTACATTATTCACTCAAGGAACTTTAGTTATTAGAGATTTCCGGTCGGACGGTTTTTCAAGGGACAAATTTCCGGCGCATGAGGAGATGCTGCTCCGTTATTGATTGAAGTAAAGTCTGAATGTCATTAAAACAGTTAGCGCCATCTTTTGACACTTCTTCCACTCCCGTCCTTGCACGCTACACCGCTACAACAAAGATGACGGGGAGAAGACGCTGTCGAAGGTGAGCCACGCAAATAAGACCGCCCACAAAACGGCGCATCCTGAAGAGACGCTCAGAAAACGACTTGAAGATGATCTGTAAAACATCATCTATGCAACATTTTGACCAAAGAACCACCATTACATGTTATGTAGACCACAAGGAAGTGTTTTACATTTAGAAAAAAAAAAATAACATGACTCCTTTAATGCGCCCTATAATCCGGTGCGCCTTATATATGAAAATGTACCATTCATCGGCGGTGCGCCCTATGGTCCGGAAAATACGGTACTACGACACTTCTTTGATCGATCATGTTTTGAACTCTGAAATGTTTGGAGGAAGTAAAAGTATAGAAGTTACAGGGGCGTTCTGTTACGGTCTGGCTCGGGTGTTGTTGCTCGTCACCCCGGGTGCAGAGACTATAATAATAATAATAGATTTTATGTGTATTACACTTAACACTTGAATAATGAAACTAAAAAAAAACAGGTGTAGCGCAGGTAAACTTGTATTCAATGACAATAAGCAAGAAAACAGTGCAGCACGGAAGTGCACAGGAAGCATAGGGAAACTACGCACCGATTGGGTGAAAAGAAAAGCAAATGAAGAACAATGAGGGTCTGGCATTTGAAGCAAAAAATAGGAGCGTCGGACAGGAAATAAAATAATATACCAGAGACAGAGGGACGCTTCAAGCTAACGACTCAAAAAAAATATATACTTAAAAATTTCAGAGGGATTCTCTCCCGCAGACTAAATTGTTCCTATAATGATGAAGATGATGCATGTCTTTGGCCATATTTAGACAAATATATTCGTTTAGAACGGGGGTGTCAAACTCACTTTTGCTCAGGGGCCGCTTAGAGGAAAATCTGTGCACACTATTAAAATCATGGCATTAAAAGTAAAAAATAAAAGACAACTTCAGATTGTTTTCTTTGTCTTACTTTGTCCAAAAATAGAACAAACACATTCTGAAAATATTACAATAAAAATATTTTAAAAACTACTGGCAGCGGTAAAGTTTAGATCCATGAAGGAAAGAAGAAAGTGAATGAATGTTTATAACTGAATACATTTACAAATGCATACAAATGTGTTTTCTTTTGTAGTATTATTTTTTAATGAATTAAGTAACATTTATGACAACCTTGTGGAAGGGGGCGTGCCTCGAAGCCAGCGGCAGGTGAGTGGATTGCCCAGCTGGGGTTGGTTATCTAATCACCTGTCGCCCTTATTAGCAGCAGCCGGGCCGAGACACGTTGTTGGAGTTGGAGTTGCTGGTGAGCAGACACACGGACACGCACAGAGAGAGACACGCCGGACTGGAAAGTCAAACATATATTGCTGGAAAGCAAGCCACCCCCTGGGGTTTATGTCAATAAAAGACTTGATTCAAACTGTCTACCGGGCTCCCGAAGATCTGTCGGCGTCAGGAGAACCCACCACAAGAGGGAAACCTCTACAAACCTTTTTCCAAAACACAATATAGAGTGTGAGATATAACAGGATAATGCATACATTTATCATTTGTTTTCAAACCAAAGAAAAGGCAAACTAAATAAATACATACAGAGGGGTGCGGAGACCCCCAAGAGGTAGTTGTAGGGCAGGCGTGTCGAACTTGTTTTCATTGAGGGCCACATCGCTGTTATGATTGCCCTCAGAGGGCCGTGTTTAACAGTGAGTAATAAATGGATATACATGTGTATATATATATAATACAATAAAAATATATTTTTTTAACATAAGCTTTCAAAAAAAATATTAAAATGTTACTTTATTTCACCAGAATTTTACAGTAAAAGCAGTTGATTTTTTACAGCATATACACAATACCACTGTTTTTAGCGGTAAAAATTCAAGAAATAGAGCTGCCAGCTTGTTTGATAATTTTTGTTGTTTTAATGTTTCTTTTGTCTGTTTTTTAATGTTTTAGTGCAGGGGTCCCCAAACTTTTTGACTCGGGGGCCGCATTGGGTTAAAAAAATTTGGCCGGGGGCCAGGCTGTATATATATATATATATATATATATATATATATATATATATATATATATATATATATATATATATATATAAAATAACCAAATATAACTATAACTTCCTGTGGGCCGGATTTTGGATGCTGGGGGGCCGGATCCGGCCCGCGGGCCGTAGTTTGGGGACCCCTGTTTTAGTGTCTTACTGTATATGGAAAAAATCAGTACCAAAGTTGATTTTACGGTAAATAAAAAACTCAATCGGCGGAATTTAACCGTAAAATCTATTGTCAATTTTACAGTCTACAATTTGATTGATGCCCTGCGAGGAGGTGGCGACTTGTCCAGGGTGTACCCCGCCTTCCGCCCGAATGCAGCTGAGACGGGCTCCAGCACCCCCCGCGACCCCAAAAGGGACAAACGGTAGAAAATGGATGGATGGATGGAATTTGATTGATAATTTGTTTTGAAAGCATAAGTCAAGCAGGTATTTAAGTACAGTATTTATCTTTATTTGAACAAAAAAATTTTTTTTGGAATAAATATATGATATTTTGATACTATTGAATTTTAAAAGATATTCAATTGCATGCAGTACATGATTTTTAATGTCAAAAGGGAAAGATCACATATATTTAGTAAGAAAAGATTAAGCATTTTATTAATGCATATTATTTCCAGGCTTTCAAGGGCCGCAAAAAATATGTGGCGAGCCAGATTTGGCCCCCGGGCCTTGAGTTTGACACCTGTGTTGTAGGGTGTCCCCAGTTAAATGACGAATAGTTCATAGTAATGGACCCTTATTGGGTCCATTTGTACACTTTCAGGGGCCCATAGATATAAATGCAGTTAAATGTAGCTTCGATGTAGCAAGCTACTTTTGATGTGTAGCTTGTAACGCAGCTTGCTACATTTTCCAAGTAGCTTGCCCATCACTGACTGTAATTCTGTTGTTAGTCCAAATGTGCAGATACCCACATCATTGCTTTTATCGTCCAATCCCAGTTCATCACCAGCACACGCTGATTTAGTGTTCCCTTCCAGACATCCATGATACTGTTAGCTACATCTTTCTATTGTCAATAATACGCAAGATATATGCTGTGATTCTTTGTAGTTCAGGTGAGACACACACACACACACACACACACACATTCTTGTATTTCTTACCTTCTTGAGACCTCTGAAAAATGCCTACCTCTTTAGCACCACTCTTTCTAGATATATAAAGATGTGTATTTACAACATTAATAATATATACATATTGTGCAAATATAAAAAAGGTAAGCTATTTTTATTTATTTTTTGTTTGTGACTAGTTTTTAATCTTCATTATTTACTTCAAGTTATTATA
>NC_084732.1:83658675-83703675 GCF_033978785.1 Entelurus aequoreus
GTGCAAGGACGAGGCTGCTTTAAGACACTAAATCATTTGGAGGCGGAGTGCGGCGCTCGGTGACGGATGATAAAACATGCAGAGACAGGCGGACTCTCCTTTCTGAGCACCTCCACCAGCTCTGTCTAAAAAATACAAAAAATACAAAATTGACAGTGTTTATTCGAAGGAAAAGCTTGCCTGCTCCTCGCAGCCGACAGTTTTCATTCTACGTGAATCATCTGTGTTGGTAAGATTTGCAGAGGAATGCAGTAAAAATATGAGGGTTCTAGAACGAGGGTCAGCAACCCGCGGCTATAGAGCCACATGCGGCTCTATCGCGGCGCCCTGGTTTTTCATAAATGTATGGAAAAGGAAAAATAATGGGGTGAAAATCCGTTTTTTGTTGTAATATGGTTTCTGTATGAGGACAAACACGACACAAACCTTCCTAATTGTTAGAAAGCCCACAGTTTAATATATTTGTGTTTATGCTTCACTGAGTATTTGGCGAGCGCCGTTTTGTCCTACTAATTTCAGCGGTCCTTGAACTCACCGTAGTGTGGACTGTGACTCAACAGTTTGTTTACACGTACAACTTTCTCCCACGCTGCCACAGAACGTATTTTAATGCCACTCCTTCTTTGTCTCGTTTTGTCCACCAAATGTTTTATGCTGTGCGTGAATGCACAAAGGTGAGCTTTGTTGATGTTATTGACTTGTTGTAGTGCTAATCAGGCATATTTGGTCACTGCATGACTGCAAGCTAATCCATGCTAACATGCTATTTAGGCTAGCTGTATGTACATATTGCATCATCATGCCCCGTTTGTAGGTATATTTGAGCTCATTCAATTTCTTTTACTTATGTCCTCTGTGTATTTAGTTTATTTTTCCATGTTTCATGACACATTATCTGTATGTAATATTGGCTGCATTTCTGATAGTTGTTTGTCTGCCATGTTGTTCCAGACCACAGCAAAGATTGTAATAGATCCATTAGAAGAAGACAGCCTGCCATTTCCTTTAACTTGGACACACACATCTATACCTTTGGCCATTCCAAGACAGTCATTTCCAGGAGTTATCTCACCCTCCGAGAAGTTTTACTAATGTTTTCCAATGTTGTAAAAATGTGTAGAATAAATATTACAATTTCAACATTTCTGTCAACAAAGATTTGCGTCGGCCTGCGACACATAGTCATTTTGATAGTGTCACAACGAGGGGTCGTTCTCCCAGGAAGGCAAACGGACGACTCCGCACAGGACTTGCAGGTAGGAACATGATTTTATTTTAAGAAACAATCAAGGAGGTACAAAACAGAAAACAACCCGAAGACAAGCGTGCCTGTCGCACGCGGAAGCTAAGGCAAAAACTTAGGACATGAAACTGTAGACATGAACCTCACGAAACTGTGGCATGAAACAAACACGAAACTGTGGCATGAAACAACTAGCATTAACTATGGCATAGAACAAACACGAAACTGTGGCATGAAACCAATACGAAACTGTGGCATGAAACAACTAGCATTAACTATGGCATAGAACAAACACGAAACTGTGGCATGAAACCAATACGAAACTGTGGCATGAAGCAACTGGCATTAACTATGGCATGGAACAAACACGAAACTGTGGCATGAAACCAATACGAAACTGTGGCATGAAGCAACTAGCATTAACTATGGCATGGAACAAACACCAAACTGTGGCATGAAACCAATACGAAACTGTGGCATGAAACAACTAGCATTAACTATGGCATAGAACAAACACAAAACTGTGGCATGAAACTAATAATGACGCCAGGACGACTGACTGGCAAAGGCAGGCTTAAATAGTCCTCTGATTAGACTCAGGTGGGCGTCCCGAACACCAGAGGCAGGTGAAAATCATAAGTAGCCACTGTGGCATGAAACAACTAGCATTAACTATGGCATAGAACAAACACGAAACTGTGGCATGAAACCAATACGAAACTGTGGCATGAAGCAACTAGCATTAACTATGGCATGGAACAAACACAAAACTGTGGCATGAAACCAATACGAAACTGTGGCATGAAACAACTAGCATTAACTATGGCATACAACAAACACAAAACTGTGGCATGAAACTAATAATGACGCCAGGACGACTGACTGGCAAAGGCAGGCTTAAATAGTCCTCTGATTAGACGCAGGTGGGCGTCCCGAACACCAGAGGCAGGTGAAAATCATAAGTAGCCACTGTGGCATGAAACAACTAGCATTAACTATGGCATAGAACAAACACGAAACTGTGGCATGAAACCAATACGAAACTGTGGCATGAAGCAACTAGCATTAACTATGGCATGGAACAAACACAAAACTGTGGCATGAAACCAATACGAAACTGTGGCATGAAACAACTAGCATTAACTATGGCATAGAACAAACACAAAGCTGTGGCATGAAACTAATAATGACGCCAGGATGACTGACTGGCAAAGGCAGGCTTAAATAGTCCTCTGAATAGACGCAGGTGGGCGTCCCGAACACCAGAGGCAGGTGAAAATCATAAGTAACCACTGTGGCATGAAACAACTAGCATTAACTATGGCATAGAACAAACACGAAACTGTGGCATGAAACCAATACGAAACTGTGGCATGAAACAACTAGCATTAACTATGGCATAGAACAAACACAAAACTGTGGCATGAAACTAATAATGACACCAGGACGACTGACTGTGGCAAAGGCAGGCTTAAATAGTCCTCTGATTAGACGCAGGTGGGCGTCCCGAACACCAGAGGCAGGTGAAAATCATAAGTAGCCACGGTAACTAAAACAAACTCAGGTGTCAAACAGAACATAACAAAAACATGACAGATAGTAGGCTAAGATAGCTAATATAGACACTTACATCATGTGTTGCCATCATTATAACACTTATATAAGACTTTTAATTTTTTGCGGCTCCAGACTGATTACTTTTTTGTATTTGAGGTCCAAAATGGCTCTTTCAACATTTTGGGTTGCCGACCCCTGTTCTAGAACTTACTTGGTGGTATCAGATAATCAGGCCAGGAAGGAGGAACTCCGCTTCAAAATGTGCCTGACTGGCTATGTGTGTGCTCTGGCCTTAGTCGATTTCTGTGTAACTTTGTGTGTACATGGCGTGTGTTCCTGCAACATCTGGACGTACTGTCGTCCCTCGTTTATCCTGGCTAATTGGTCCTGGGCCTGACCGTGGTAAACACATTTCCGGCAAATTAAGAATCAAATATTTTCATAGTTAACATGAAATAACACCAATATAGTCACCTTTAGACTCATTTCCCCCCAATATAGTAGTCTGTTTTACTGTAGATTACAGTACTCTCCATGCGTCATTGCTATGGCAGTCACCCGGCCACTACAAAAGGGCCACTACGTGTAAATAATTAATCACATCCTGGATAATTCCTCTATAATAGAACTGGGCTTCTATTTGCTGTAACCTTAAGGCAGTGGTTCTTAACCTTGTTGGAGGTACCGAACCCCACCAGTTTCATATGCGCATTCACCGAACCCGTCTTTAGTGAAAAATAAAATGTTTTTTTTTTTCAAATTCAAGACAAAGTTATACGTTTTTGGTAACACTTTAGTATGGGGAAGATATTCTAAGTAACAAAGACTTAATTTAGAGCAGGGGTCCTCAAACTACGGCCCGCGGGCCGGATACGGCCCCCCAGGGTCCAAAATCCGGCCCGCGGGAAGTCCCAAGTTTAAAAAAAAAACAAAAAAAAAACATTTTTTGTATTTTTTTTTTTTGTTGTATTTTTAAAAAAAATGTGTCCTTACTAGTGCATTTTCTACCGTCTCCTAGCCATTTAGGCAAATACCGACAAAGGCTGTAACTGCCGCAAGAAACCTGATTGCCCTCTCAACGGGGGGTGCTTACAATCATCAGTCGTTTACCAAGCAAAGGTAATACACAAGGACATTAACACATCCGACACATACGTAGGATTAACCGAGGGAGAATTCAAAACCAGATGGAACAATCACAAGGCTTCTTTCAGATGCAAAAGACTCCGGAACACTACAGAACTCAGCAAACACATTTGGAATCTCAAAGACAATAATGTTGAATACTCAATAACATGGCAAATTCTTGCATCCAGCACACCTTACAACAGTGGTAACAAAAGATGCAACCTATGCTTAAAAGAGAAACTGTTTATCATATACCGTCCAGAGTTGTCATCCCTCAACAAGCGCAGCGAAATTGTATCAGCATGCCGTCACAGAAGGAAACACCTCCTAGGTAACACATGAGTCAATCACCACGCCCCCACGCCTGCCTGTACCCACCCGCTCTGTGCCCTATATAAACCATGGTATGTGAATGCTTCCATTAAAATCTCCTGAGGATTGAGGAAAACCCCTCATGAAACAGGCCTGTAGAGATGAAATAGTCTTGTGATTTTTTCCCACACATACATATTACGCCCTACCACGGTTATTGAGCACTATTTTTTTTGGATAATCTGATTAAGACATATATATATATATATATATGTATATATATATATATATATATATATATATATATATATATATATATATATATATATATATATATATATATATATATATATATATATATATATATATATATATATATATATATATATATATATATATATAGCGCAGCCCCCATTTTATCCCCCAGGGTCCAAAATCCGGCCCGCGGGAAGTCCCAAGTTTAAAAAAAAAACAAAAAAAAAACATTTTTTGTATTTTTTTTTTTTTTTGTATTTTTTAAAAAAATGTGTCCTTACTAGTGCATTTTCTACCGTCTCCTAGCCATTTAGGCAAATACCGACAAAGGCTGTAACTGCCGCAAGAAACCTGATTGCCCTCTCAACGGGGGGTGCTTACAATCATCAGTCGTTTACCAAGCAAAGGTAATACACAAGGACATTAACACATCCGACACATACGTAGGATTAACCGAGGGAGAATTCAAAACCAGATGGAACAATCACAAGGCTTCTTTCAGATGCAAAAGACTCCGGAACACTACAGAACTCAGCAAACACATTTGGAATCTCAAAGACAATAATGTTGAATACTCAATAACATGGCAAATTCTTGCATCCAGCACACCTTACAACAGTGGTAACAAAAGATGCAACCTATGCTTAAAAGAGAAACTGTTTATCATATACCGTCCAGAGTTGTCATCCCTCAACAAGCGCAGCGAAATTGTATCAGCATGCCGTCACAGAAGGAAACACCTCCTAGGTAACACATGAGTCAATCACCACGCCCCCACGCCTGCCTGTACCCACCCGCTCTGTGCCCTATATAAACCATGGTATGTGAATGCTTCCATTAAAATCTCCTGAGGATTGAGGAAAACCCCTCATGAAACAGGCCTGTAGAGATGAAATAGTCTTGTGATTTTTTCCCACACATACATATTACGCCCTACCACGGTTATTGAGCACTATTTTTTTTGGATAATCTGATTAAGACATATATATATATATATATATGTATATATATATATATATATATATATATATATATATATATATATATATATATATATATATATATATATATATATATATATATATATATATATATATATATATATATATATATATATATATATATATATATATAGCGCAGCCCCCATTTTATCCCAATGCGGCCCCGGAGTCAAAAAGTTTGGGGTCCCCTGATTTAGAGTTATTTGGACACTAGGGGAACATATTCTAAGTAATAAAGACTTAATTTAGACTTATTTGGTTAGGGTTAGGGTTAGGGTTAGGGTTAGAGGGTTAGGGTTAAAATAAGGCCATGCCGAAAAAGGCATTAATAAGTACTTAATAATGACTAGTTAAGAGCCAATATGTTACTAATTTGCATGTTAATAAGCAACTAATTAATGGTGAATATGTTCCCCATACTAAAGTGTTACCATGTTTTATTACTGGTGCATAAAAATGAACCGTGCATGAACATCACCTTGTTCAAAGAACAAAACCAACACAGTGCATCAACTCACAACAAATTACACACCTGCAAACCAGTCAGCTGTTGCCGTATCCGTAATACGCCCATAGGGAGAAGTTTGTATTTACACGATGAGTCGGGTGTGTTTTGACCTCCGCCGAACCCCTGAGGCCGACTCACCGAACCCCTAGGGTTCGATCGAACCCAGGTTAAGAACCACTGCCTTAAATTGTAGGTTGTTTGGACAAAATTCGGTCAACTTGTGCAACCCCCGCATTGTTGATTCTGAAGGCCCCGGGCAGATTTCGTACAGCATGGCAACATAAGCTAGCTGAATTCTGATTGGATACAAACTGTAACCTAAAAACCTCCTTAGCTTTGCCTCCCGTGCTATTGGCACGTCTTTGTTTTTCCCTGTTTGATTTAAGAAGAATAAATAATTTCCTGTCTGCACGCTTCGTCCGGAGTGTTCCGTCTGCATCTTGGGAGAACAACCTCCGCATCACCATGCGACCCGATCGTTACATTATCTTTAATTATGATCATGATTTCTGGTTATGTTAGGCCAGCAGAGAAGGCCTTGCAGGCCCTGACGGCCCACCACTGCATTCCGGCATTTTTTTTGCTGGGATCGGACCGATATCCAATATCTGTGGTTGTTTTTAAAGTTGGTACTGTATCAATATGCAATCAGGACACCTCTACACTCTGAACAACTTCTGGCTAAGTGGGCTTTTGCCAAGGTAGCACAGAACTGGGGATTTCGGGGACATGCTTGTGGTGACTCGGAATCCATGACCACACATACAGTCGCGGTCAAAAGTTGACATACACTTGTAAAGAACATAATGTCATGGCTGTCTTGAGTTTCTAATAATTTCTACAACTCTTATTTTTTCGTGATAGAGTGATTGGAGCACATACTTGTTGGTCACAAAAAACATTCATGAAGTTTGGTTATTTTATGAATTTATTATGGGTCTACTGAAAATGTGACCAAATCTGCTGGGTCAAAAGTATACATACAGCAATGTTAATATTTGGTTACATGTCCCTTGGCAAGTTTCACTGCAATAAGGTGCTTTTGGTAGCCATCCACAAGCTTCTGGTTGAATTTTTGACCACTCCTCTTGACAAAATTGGTGCAGTTCAGCTAAATGTGTTGGTTTTCTGACATGGACTTGTTTCTTCAGCATTGTCCACACGTTTAGGTCAGGACTTTGGGAAGGCCATTCTAAAACCTTAGTTCTAGCCTGATTTAGCCATTCCTTTACCACTTTTGACATGTGTTTGGGGTCATTGTCCTGTTGGAACACCCAACTGCACCCAAGACCCAGACTCCGGGGCTGATGATTTTAGGTTGTCCTGAAGAATTTGGAGGTAATCCTCCTTTTTTCATTGTCCCATTTAAAGCACCAGTTCCATTGGCCGCAAAACAGGCCCAGAGGATAACACTACCACCACCATGCTTGACTGTAGGGGTGGTGTTCCTGGGATTAAAGGCCTCATCTTTTCTCCTCCAAACATATTGCTGGGTATTGTGGCCAAACAGCTCAATTTTTCTTTCATCTGACCACAGAACTTTCCTCCAGAAGGTCTTATCTTTGTCCATGTGATGTCAGATGAAACGAAAATTGAGCTGATGCACATTTTCAGTAGACACTAGGGGTGTGGGAAAAAATCGATTCGAATTCAAATCGCCATTCTCACGTTGTACGATTCAGTATCGATTCTCGTTTTTCAAAAATCGATTTTTTTTTTTTTTTTGTATTTGTATTTTTTTTTTTTTTTTTTTTTTTAAATTAATCAATCCAACAAAACAATACACAGCAATACCATAACAATGCAATCCTATTCCAAAACCAAACCCGACCCAGCAACACTCAGAAAAAAGACACAAACACGACACAGAACAATCCAAAAGCAGTGAAACAAAAATGAATATTATCAACAACAGTATCAATATTAGTAACAAGTTCAACATAGCAGTGATTAAAAATCCCTCATTGACATTATCATTAGACATTTATTTAAAAAAATTAAAAAAGAACAATAGTGTCACAGTGGCTTACACTTGCATCACATCTCATAAGCTTGACAACACACTGTGTCCAATATTTTCACAAAGATAAAATAAGTCATATTTTTGGTTCATTTAATAGTTAAAACAAATTTACATTATTGCAATCAGTTGATAAAACATTGTCCTTTACAATTATAAAAGCTTTTTACAAAAACTTACTACTCTGCTTGCATGTCCGCAGACTGGGGTAGATCCTGCTGAAATCCTATAGAATAGAGAATTGTTTTGAATCTGAAAAATATCGTTTTTGAATCGAGAATTGCGTTGAATCAGAAAAAAATCAATTTATAATCGAATTGTGACCCCAAGAATCGATATTGAATCGAATTGTAGGACACCCAAAGATTTGCAGCCCTTGTAGACACCCATAATAAATTCATAAAAGAATCAAACTTCATGAATGTTTTTTGTGACCAACAAGTATGTGCTCCAATCACTCTATCACCAAAAAATAAGAGTTGTAGAAAGTATTTGAAACTCAAGACAGCCATGACATTATGTCCTAAACTTTTGATCGCGACTGTACTTGACACTGCTCCCAAAAAGGCTTCGGATATCTTACCGTGCTTCATGCAATACAGAATAACAGTCCTTCACTTGAATACAAATGTTTGTGTTCGCAGCTCAGGAGTTCTGTAAGTTGTGATCCGTAGGAAAACGAGGGACGATCACAATGTTGTGACAGTTGTTGGGTTGTTGTGTTGACACCACTGGCACATTTAACCGACCACGCCCTGATGAAAGTCCCAATGAAGCAAAGGAATGGAAGTTGTGACCGTTTGCATTTTTAATAGGAATGTTTTCTCTGCCAAAGTTTAACTTTGATTACTGCGCATACAGGATGGTTCATGAATATTTGATGGCGCCGAAGCACTTAGAATTCAAAGGCGGGTTTTCAGACCCGTCGTTTCCGCGTCGAATATTTCTCATCCGTCTCTGATGACAAGTCTAAATCAGCGGATTAATACAGCGAGACGATTTAAAAAAGAAAAAACCGTGGTCGTCCTTAAAGGGACGTGCTGTCTCTATTCGTTTCTTTATGCTGACAATTTGCGTTAATTTCCTTTTTGCAAACGCTGTTTGTCCGGGAGAAGAAATTTGGAAGATATTAAAATGACTCATAGCAGTACTGAAATTGGTTTTAAAGGCAGTTTTAAGGCAAAATGAGAGCGCAGCGTGAGACTGGGTCGCCTGGGTTTTCAATCAGACTCGCTTCCACACTCACCTGTTCAAGCACTCTTGTGACACACACACTGCATGGCACACACACACACACACACGCACACACACACTTGCAAATCACTTGCCAGGATCATTTTGCACGTCCTCCGTGGGAAAACCCATCAAGTCTCACAGTAGGGAACAGAACAACGGAACACATCCCAGATTGTGGTTCGTCTCTAACACACACACCACATATTTACTCTGAGAGCTAGTAGGTGACCACCATCCAAAACGTGAAGCATTTCACACCACATTCTAGTAATACGTCCAACATGATGACCGTGGACAGCAGGGGCGTCACTAGCTTTTAAGGACAGGGGGGGCTTAGCCCCCAGGAAATGCACAGGATGCGAGCGAACGTAGCGCACAAGCACAAAACTTCACAAACGGCTAACAAAGACTTAGAAATTATTCATTGTTATTATTATTATTTAAAAAAATGCACGGGACGAAATTAAATGCTCCCCGGGATGATGGCTTTTAACCATTTTTTTTCTTTTTCTTTTTATGTATTTATTCATTTTACATTTTATATTAAATGTCTTGGTTTTTCCTCCCTCTGAAAATCCTATGAAATGTTTAACAAGCCATCCTATAATAATACAACAGCTATTAATGTAACAATACAATAAAACAAATATATTTAATGATGTTTTTGTCATTATTTTAACAATAGGCTAATGTATATTACTTTATATAGATTCTACAAGAAACACAAAACTTAAAAACTAAATTATTTACAATTGCAGACACAAGGTTTCGTGCAGCTTCACTCATTGTAAAGGAAGACGGAAGTCCACGTAGGAGAAAAATGACTACAAAGATGGTGTGTGGGTTTTTCTTATATATATATATATATATATATATATATATATATATATATATATATATATATATATATATATATATATATATATATATGACTACAAAGATGGTGTGTGAGTTTTTCTTATAAATATATATATATATATATATATATATATATATATATATATATATATATATATATATATATATATATATATATATATATATATATATATATATACATACACACATACATACATACATATATATATATATATATATATATATATATATATATATATATATATATATATATATATATATATATATATATATATATATATATATATACACACATACATACATACATATATATATATATATATATATATATATATATATATATATATATATATATATATATATATATATATATATATATATATATATATATATATATATATATATGAAAGACTTAAAGGTATACTAGAGGATGTTGTGGATCATGTTGACTATTGGTCCTCCTAATAGTCAATCATTCCTGTGATGTTACGTAACGATTTTGAGTGATGTGGGCATTTTCTATATGAACAAGTCCAAGGACCACAAGCAAGGTCGCAGAGAAAACGTGGACTGGGTTTTGAGTGATGTGGGCATTTTCTATATCAACAAGTGGAATGGATTGGATACCGACGCACTAAAGGGGCTCTCTACCTTACGCTATGAAGTGAGGGGAAACTGAGTGAATAATGACAGGTTATATGATTATTTATTTAAACTCATATTCTGGCCACTTTATAATGAATATGTCGGCATGTATTTGCAAATATATATATATATATATATATATATATATATATATATATATATATATATATATATATATATATATATATATATATATATATATATATATATATATATATATATATATATATAACACCAAATTATTTAGGGGGGGCTTAAGAATTTTTAGGGGGGCTTGAGCCTCCATAAAATAGGCCTAACAACGGCCAATGGTGGACAGAATTAAGGATTTTATCGCCAACCAAAAATCATTGTAGGCCACTAATGGATTTTGATCCACTCCACTTCATAGAACTGATTCAAATCCACAAGGTTTTAAAGTCGTCCCCTGGCAACTCCTAGTCTGGGTTTCCTCTCCAGATGTTCCATTGAATTCAGGTCCAGGGGCCTCATGTACATATGCTGCGTTCCATTGACCAGGGAAGTGGGAAGTCGGAGCTGGGAATGAGTTGAGAGCGTTCCAGTTACGAAGTCGAAATCAAGATGGCCACAGTCATGAAATATTTTTTTGCGTTTGCCTTGTCTGAATATAAACAACTTGGTTAGAGTGTCCGCCCTGAGATCGGTCGGTTGTGCGCTCAAACCCCGGCCGAGTCATACCAAAAGACTATAAAAATGGGACCTATTACCTCCAATGTTCCCTCTAATGTGCGCGCCTGTGCAATGGCGCACTGCTCAAGAGTCCTCTGCGCACGGTAAGCACAAAATCAAATAAAAAAATAAGCGCATAACAATTTTCGACACGACACAACAGAGAAGACAGTTTTCGTCATCATTGTTCAAATATTGTAACGTCTGTCGAGACGCTTTGAGGACATGAATTCCATCCATCACTTTACTGAGCAAAACTCTTTATTGTCGGCCATAAACACATCACCAAACATTAGTAAAAAAAAAATTTGAGCGCCGTGTTTAACGTTCTGTATTTTTAATGGAACATATAAAATGTTGGTGTTTTTTACTTGAGTCATATTGCAGTCTACACGTATCTTTTGAGTGTGACTGCCATCATATTGCAGTCTACACGTATTTCTTATGTTTTACTGCCATCTACTGGTCACACTTATTATTTCACCATGTACCAAATAAAATAGCTTCAAGGTCGGTAAGCACAACCAGAATTATTCCGCACATTAGGCGCACCGGATTATAAGGCGCACTGTTGAGTTTTGAGGGAAAAAAAGCATACATATACAGTATATACTGTACATATATATATATATATATATATATATATATATATATATATATATATATATATATATATATATATATATATATATATATATATATATATATATATATATATATATATATATATATATATATATATATATATATATATATATATATATATATATATATATATATAAATGATCAATGTTCCCTCTAAGGCAGTGGTGTCAAACGTATGGCCCGCGGGCCGAATCAGGCCCACGAACAGGTGTTATCCGGCCCGCGGGATGAGTTTGCTAAGTATAAAAATGAGCCGGAATTTTGAATTGAATAAACTGCTGTTCTAAATGTGTCCACTAGATGTCACAATAGCAATTCTTTGTATCTTTGTAGATGATGCTACATATGTAAAAAAAAAAAAAAAAAAACACATGATGTTAGTGCACCAGTCGAAGAAAATGATCAAACTACATAATATACTGTAATTTGATTTTGATATAATTTTTTTTATCTTGATAGATTGAAAATTAACACCAATGAGTTGACTGATGAACATGATCGCATAATTTATTAAGAACGTATATAAATCACGACAAATAAAGATAATATACTATTAACCGCAACATGTAAGTGTAAAAAAAAAAAAAAAAAAAAAAATATTATTTATTATTTCTTCATTTTCAGAATGCGCTTGTTCTATTTTTAAACAAAGAAAACAATCTGAAGTTGTCTTTATTTTTAAGTTATTGTACCGTGATTTTACCAGTCCGGCCCACTTGGGAGTACATTTTTCTCCATGTGGCCCCCGATCTAAAATGAGTTTGACACCCCTGCTCTAAGGTGTGCGCCTGTGCAATTGCGCACTGCTCAAGCGTCCTCTGCGCGCGGCAAATCTATGCCACGCACAAAATCAAATAAAAAAGTAAGCTCATAACAATTTTCGACACACGTACACGACAGAGAAAACAGTTTTTGTCATCATTGTTCAAATATTGTGACATGAATTCCACCCATCACTTTACTGAGCAAAACTCTTTATTGTCGGCCATAAACACATCACCAAAACATTAGTAAAAAAAATGATATCTAGCAAAACTGGTCATTTTCTGCAGTACAAACCAGACCAAAAGCAACTTTGTTATATCAACAGCAGCCGCACGCTCTATCTCACTTGCGCCAACACATGCACATATGGCACTTAGCCAGTGATGCGTTTACAGCCACACAAAAAGTCGGACAACTCCAACACCACACATAAAGTGTCATTCCAGGTCGTTACACTATGATTTACCAATCAAATGTGTGCTTATTCTAGTGTCATTTATTAGGAATCTTAATTTATAAATATTAATCATGAAATGCTGTTAGTATATTAAATAAATACTAATAAAAATATATTTTTTACAAACAGGAAGTTGCAGGAATGTACACATGATCCCCTGCTTACATCTCATTGTGCAACATGTGAATGTTTTAATGGGAACTAAATGCAATGTCTGAAAGGGGCACACATTATTTCCAAAGCAGGACCTCCACCCAGACAAACAATACAAGTACACAGTTCATGAAAAACAATATTTGTTGTTATAAAAACCCTTATATTAGAAAATCATCTCATGGAAATGACTGCTGTCATTTGATTATAATAATAAGAGAATGTTGTCTGTCTATCTGTGTTGGCCCTGCCATGAGGTGGGGACTTGTCCAGGGTGTACCCCGCCTTCCGCCCGAATGCAGCTGAGATAGGCTCCAGCACCCCCCGCGACCCTGAAAGGGACAAGCGGTAGAAAATGGATGGATGGATGGATGGAGATGGAACTTGTTATTTAGTCAGGTTTGGGACAGGTGTGCTGCTGGTGTAGCCACAGTGTGCACGTCTGATGTCGCTCACATGGGCTCCACTGAATGCTCAGGGAGTTTTTGCTCCCCTCACCTTCCAGGGGGTGGAACAAGGGGGTGGGTCAAATGCAGAGGGTAATCTCACCACACCTAGTGTGTGTGTGTGTGTGTGTGACTATCAGTGGTACTTTAACTTAACTTTAACTTTAACCTTCGAACATGGTGAATGAAGAGCAAACATATACATCGTGTATGGCTGATTTACTGCGGCAAAAACTACCGTATTTTCCGGACAATAGGGCACACCGGATTATTAGGCGCACTGGCCAATTTGGTCAATTTGCTATCTTTTTTTCATAAATAAGGCGAACCGGATTATAGGGCGCATTTAAGGGGTCGTTTTATTATAATTTTTTTTTTTTTTTTTTTTTTTTTTTAAATGAATTTATTAATCAATCAACAAAACAATACACAACAATACCACAATAATGCGTCCCAGCAACGTTAAGAATAACAACAAACAGAGCAATTGAGGACACACAAACATGTCACGGAACAATACAAATGTAGTGAAACAAAAATGAACATTATCGACAACAGCATCAATATTAGTAACAATTTCAAAATAGCAGTGATTAAAAAAAAAACCCTCATTGATATTATCATTAAAAACATTAATAAAAATGTATAAAAAAATTAGAAATGAACAATAGTGTCACAGTGGCCCACACCTGCATTTTTTTTCTAAATGTAAAACACTTCCTTGTGGTCTACATAACATGTAATGGTGGTTCTTTGGTAAAAATGTTGCAAGGATTATGTTTTACAGATCATCTTCAAGCCGCTTTCTGACAGTCGCTTCAGGATGCGCCGTTTGGTGGGCGGTCTTATTTACGTGGCTCACCTTCGACAGCGTCTTCTCCCCGTCATCTTTGTTGTAGCGGTGTAGTGTGCAAGGACGGGAGTGGAAGAAGTGTCAAAAGATGGCGCTAACTGTTTTAATGACATTCAGACTTTACTTCAATCAATAACGGAGCAGCATCTCCTCATCCGTGGCTCACTAGTGCAACAACGCCGAAAAATGTGTCCCGTGAAAAACCGTCCGACCGGAACTCTCTAATAACTAAAGTTCCTTGGGTGAATAATGTACACTCACAACACCGGTTTGTTTTAGCGCTTTCATGGCGAGTTTACTGACAGATATAAGTAAGAACTTTACACTACTTTATATTAGAAATGGCAACAGCGGAGGATGAATGTCCCATAACAAGAAGATATAAAAGAAGAAGCTTAGCGACTACAAAGGCGGAAGCGCGCACATTTTCAGGACTTATGCAGATCCCAAATACAGATCAGCAGGTACCAGAAGGTAAGAAAAGTTGCTTTTGCATAATAATGCGAAACAAAACGCCAGATAATATGTCTTACCTTATACACACACCATAATAATACTCGTATGTTGAAGCACAGTACAATCCATCAAGTGGTGCGGCTTCATAGCTTACCGAAGTCGTACTAAACCATTTTCATAGATTTTTGAGAGCCGTGTGTAATGTTCTATATTTTCAATGGAACATATAAAATGTTGGTGTTGTTTACTTGAGTCATATTGCAGTCTACACGTATCTCTTATGCATGACTGCCATCTGCTGGTCACACTTATCCTTTCACTGTGTACCAAATAAGATAGCTTTGGTAAGCACAACCAAAATTATTCCGTACATTAGGCGCACCGGATTCTAAGGCACACTGTCGAGTTTTGAGAAAATGAAAGGATTTTAAGTGCGCCTTATAGTCCGGAAAATACGGTTTCAGAAGTGCTAATAACGGATACTATAAAAGCGGACATCATTGTTTACATCCATCTTTGAAACAAACTCTGGGGTTGTCCAGAATGCTACGACTTTCTGAGTCGGAATCCGACTTCGAGGGGCGTTCCAGTTGAAATTACGACGAGGAACTCGGAAATTACGACTTCCCAGTACAAATAGAACGCGCCATAAGAGTCCCGTGTTTCTCCAACTACGAACGAAAGAGGTTTGAGACTGCGAGCCCGTCAATGCCGTAGGCTGGAATAAAAAAATAAAAGAAATGGTCGGACATCAGAAGTGTGTGTGTGTGCGTGCGTGCATGCGTGTGTGTGTGTGTGTGTGTGTGTGTGTGTTACTTCCGTGACGACCGCCTTAAAGTTTTGTAATCAAACAGAAATATCAAGCAGCTAAAATGCGCCAAACCTGAATAAATGTGGAGAGAGTGTTTTACATGTTTCCCATCATGCACTCTCACGGATTTAAAAGGGTGTGCTTTTGATATGTTAAGGGTATTTGGACTTTTTTTTAATAACACCCGCAATGTTCAGTGAGCAGGTTGTGTTATGTGTGACCATGTGTGTTGATCTTTATGCTAGTTGCATTTTTTATTTTTGCACCATGACTAGGGAAGGTTGTTTGGATCGTGCCATATAAGTTAATACTGTGCCAATTCAGAGTACTTTCAAGGATCATTGATCTGATTTTTTTGACATTGTCCACCAGACGGCAGAAAATTGGGAGCATTGGTATTTAAGACGGCCACACGGTGGAAGAAGGGTTAGTGCGTCTGCCTTACAATACGAAGGTCCTGGGTTTGAACCTGCGCTCTGGATCTTTCTGTGCGGAGTTTGCATGTTCTCCTCGTGACTGCGTAGGTTCCATTCGGGTACTCCGGCTTCCTCCCACCTCCAAAGACATGCACCTGGAGATAGGTTGATTAGCAACACTAAATTGGCCCTAGTGTGTGATTGTTGTCTGCCTATCTGTGTTGGCCCTGTGATGAGGGATAAGCGGTAGGTAATGGATGGATGGATGGATGGTATTTAAGATTAATTTGGCCAAGTTGAAGAGGCTGGCGGGCCGCACTTGATCCAAGGGCTGTAGTTTGGACACCCCTCGTATAAAATATTTGCTTTCTGCGTACGTGAACCTGATCAGGCTACTGAGTTCGCACCTCGGTCAAGGAATAAAGGCATTGAAGTAAAATTACAAATCATTGTACATTTTTTTTATCTTCTAAAATAGAGCACGTATCAAAAATTACATTTTCTCTCTGATCCCAGCTTTAAAGTCAGCGATTTACATTCTTGTCTCTCCACGCTGCCTTCCTCCCTCTCACTGATCTTGTCGAGTTCATTTCTCCTTACCCTGCGCCTGTGCCCCCTTTCTGTCACTCTTGTTTCCTGAGCGGGTTTCAGTGTTGGGAAGTTGACTCCTTGCTGCCCTGCCAGCTGACCTGCTGACATGCTTCTGTGCCGTTGTTGTACTTGTCCGTACCTCACACTCCCTAAAGGACCAACACCAACGCACACACACACACACACACAACGTGCACTGTTACCTCATGCAGATTTTTATGTTTCAATTAGGGCTGATTTATTGCATTTTGTCCATAGTTAACTCAAAATGAATCATGATTCATTATGGATAGATACTGTATTTTCCGGACCATAGGGCGCACCGGATTATGCCGATGAATGGTCTATTTTCGATCTGTTTCCGTATATAAGGCGCACCAGATTATAGGGCGCATTAAAGGAGTCATGTTATCTTTTTTTTCTAAATGTAAAACACTTCCTTGTGGTCTACATAACATGTAATGGTGGTTCTTTAGTCAAAATGTTGCATAGATGATGTTTTACAGATCATCTTCTGACAGTCGCTCCAGGATGCACCGTTTTGTGGGCGGTCTTATTTACGTCTTCTCCCCATCATCTTTGTTGTAGCGGTGTAGCGTGCAAGGACGGGAGTGGAAGAAGTGTCAAAAGATGGAGCTAACTGTTTTAATGACATTCAGACTTTACTTCAATCAATAACAGAGCAGCTTCTCCTCATCCGGAAACAACACCGGAAATGTGTCCTGTGAAAAACTCTCTAATAACTCAAGTTCCTTGGGTGAATAATGTAAACTCACTACACCGGTATGTTTTAGCGCTTTCATGGCGAGTTTACTGACAGATATAAGTAAGAACTTTACACTACTTAATATTAGGAATGGCAACAGTGGAGGATGAATGTCCCATAACAAGAAGATAGAGAAAAAGAAGAAGCTTATCAACTATGGGATCGACACGGACTACAAAGGCGGACACGCACAATTTTTCAGGATTTATGCAAATCCCAAATACAGATCAACAGGTACCAGAAGGTAAGAAAAGTTGCTTTTGCATAATATTGCGAATCAAAACGCCATATAATATGTATTACCTTATACACACACCATAATAATACTTGTATGTTGAAGCACAGTACAATCCATCAAGCGGTGCGGCTTCATAGCTTACCAAAGTCGTACTAAAACATTTTGATAGATTTCTGAGCGCCGTGTGTAATGTTCTAATGTTGGTGTTGTTTACTTGAGTCATATTGCAGTCTACATGTATCTCTTATGTGTGACTGCCATCATATTGCAGTCTACACGTATAGCTTCGAGGTCGGTAAGCACAACCAGAATTATTCCGTACATTAGGCGCAGTGGGTTATAAGACGCACTGTCGAGTTTTTAGGAAAAAAAAAGATTTTAAGTGCGCTTTATAGTCGAGAAAATACGGTAGTCCTTTTTATCTTTAATAAGTCTACCTTAGATCATTTTCAAGTTTTGGTACTACCAACATACGACGGCACAGTTTATTGGCATCATGCAATTTTTTTGTATCATCTCGCTCGGACTATATATATATGTATATGTATATATATATATATATATATATATATATATATATATATATAGATATATATATATATATATATATATATATAGATATATATATATATATATATATATATATATATATATATATATATATATATATATATATATATATATATATATATATACTGTATATATATATATATATATATATATATATATATATATATATATATATATATATATATATATATATATATACAGTATATATATATATATATATATATATATATATATATATATATATATATATATATATATATATATATATATATGTATATGTATATATATATATATATATATATATATATATATATATATATATATATATATATACAGTATATATATATATGTATATATATATATATATATATATATATATATATATATATATATATATATATATATATATATATACAGTATATATATATATATATATATATATATATATATATATATATATATATATATATATATATATATATATATATATATATATATATATGTATATGTATATATATATATATATATATATATATATATATATATATATATACAGTATATATATATATGTATATATATATATATATATATATATATATATATATATATATATATATATATATATATATATATATATATATATATATATATATATATATATATATATATAGTCAGTTACTGTGGTTTATCTGTTATACAGTGCTCAACACCGGGGTAGAGCGGGATATACGTTAGGTCAGGAAAAAACACAAAGGCTATTTCATCCCTACAAGCCTGTTTCGCAGGTTTCCCTGGAGCAGGGGTCACCAACCTTTTTGAAACCAAGGGCTACTTCTTGGGTACTGATTAATACGAAGGGCTACCAGTTTGATACACACTTAAATAAATTGCCAGAAATAGCCAATTTGCTCAATTTACCTTTAACTCTGTTATTATTAATAATTAATGATATTTATCTTTGTGGAAACACTGATCATCTTAATGATTTCTCACAATAAATATATATAGAAACAGATAAATATCAATATGCAACACTTTATTTTTATATTTTCTCTAAGTGCACATTTTTCAAATTGAACATTTTCAAATGATCACTTCTAAGACAGTCTTGTGAAATCACAATATCCCATTTTAACTAGCTAGCCACTAACATTTTTTAACAAATCATGAATTACTTTGCACCATGTTTGTACAAATAATAACTCATGTAAAATACAAAAGTCAACTCTCAAATTTTTAAATAAATCATGTCACACTTTCAACTGGACACCAAATCTGTTATCTGTTTCTTTGTCAGTTAGTGAAGACCAAGTCTTTAAAATATTTTCTTGGATTTTCAAATTCTATTTGAGTTTTGTCTCTCTTAGAATTAAAAATGTCGAGCAAAGCGAGACCAGCTTGCTAGTAAATAAATACAATTTTTAGAAAAAAGGCAGCTCAATGGTAAGTGCTACTATTTGAGCTATTTTTAGAACAGGCCAGCGGGCTACTCATCTGGTCCTTACGGGCTACCTGGTGCCCGCGGGCACCACGTTGGTGACCCCTGCCCTGGAGTAATTTTTAAAATCGTCTGAAGAGCAGGGAAACCTGCCAAACAGACATGTAGGGATGAAATAGCCTCTGTGTTTTTTCCTGACCTAACGTATATTTATACATATATACTGTATATATATATATATAATAATAATAATACCTGGGATTTATATAGCGCTTTTCTAAGTACCCAAAGTCGCTTTACATGTTAAAAACCCATCATTCATTCACAGCTAGTGGTGGTAAGCTACTTTCGTAGCCACAGCTGCCCTGGGGTAGACTGACGATATATATATATATATATATATATATATATATATATATATATATATATATATATATATATATATATATATATATATATATATATATATATATATATATATATATATATATATATATATATATATATATATATATATATATATATATATATATATACTGTACATACACATCCATCCATCCATCCATTTTCTACCGCTTGTTCCTTCCGGGTCGCGGGGGGTGCTGGAGATACATATATATATATACAGCCTTTCTAACCCAATGCGGCCCCCCAATTCAAAAGGTTAGGGGACTCCTGGTTTAGTTGATTGGCGAGCTAGCTTCCGCAGCAAGTAGGTCCATGACAATGTTTTGTTTGATCAGTCGTTTTACTGCCGTGTTACAGACAAAGTTTGGAAACAATTAAGGTATGTAAATAAACATTTACAGAATCTTTCGTACTGGTGTGTATATATGCGGCTAATCGAGCGGTGCGGCTAAAATATGTAAACATATTTAAAATTTGGTGGGTGTGGCTTAAATACCTGCGTGTTATATTCTGGCAACTGAGCTGCCAGGTTTTTTTAACCGTAAAATCTACAGTAAGGCAGCATGTCCCCTCAAATGTTGCTAAATGTTTGGTACGAGTCTTCTATAGCAGTGGTCCCCCAACCACTTTTTTTTATTAAATCAACATAAAACACACAAGATACACTTACAATTAGTGCACCAACACAAAAAAACACCCTACCCCAGTCCGTAAGCACACATGATTGTATTTTTTCATGACAAAAAAACACAAAAAATACCACCCCCACCAATGATTTATTATACATATAGTCAATATATATATATATATATATATATATATATATATATATATATATATATATATATATATATATATATATATATATATATATATATATATATATATATATATATATATATATATATATATATATATATATTATAATACAAAACAAAACTAATAAACTATAGAATGGTGTGTGACAAAACCCAAGAGCGTATCTGTGAGACAATGTGTGTAGATTAGCTAAAGTGTGTTACCAAGTGTTGATGGGAGCGAAGGATCGAGACAGTCCATGGGGCAGGCAGGTGATCCAGGGCGAGAGAGAAGCGTCTGAGTCCGTGTCCATGGGAGGGGGTCGAGATCCGGGAAGGCAGTCGAGATCCAGGGGGGGGAAGTCCAAGGGAGCAAGACGCACAGCTCAAGGGAGAAAACAGGAGACAAATCAAGCACGGGGAAGAATGACGGAGAGAGAGCAAAAGAGAGCATAAAGCTTGTGTCGGATTACGGTACACCATTGAGAAACTAATTTCCCGCCAGGGTCCCTGGGTCCACTGGTCCTTTAAGCAGCTCGCTTTCATCAGTTCCAGGTGTGCACATTGCTGATTGTCTGCAGGCTTGTAGTTGCGTGGGCGTGCTGCTCTCAGCGCGAGCAGGGGCGTGTCATATATATATATATATATATATATATACATATATATATATATATATATATATATATATATATATATATATATATATATATATATATATATATATATATATATATATATATATATATATACATTGTCTTTATATTCCAGCGAGTTAATCCGTTTTGTCATTGTTCATCAACATTTAACGTTGTCACATTATCGATGGGAAAATTCATTTTTAGACAATATGATTTGCCTGAGCGGCTAGGAGACACCGAGAGTAACAAGCGGTATAAAATGGATTAGAAAGGAAAGATAAAATTAAAAAAATTAAAAATTAAAAAAATTAAAAAAATTAAAAAAATTTAAAAAATGTAAAAAATTTAAAAAATTACAAAAATTACAAAAATTACAAAAAATTTAAAAATGTAAAAAATGTAAAAAATTTAAAAAATTTAAAAAATTTAAAAAAATTTAAAAAATTTAAAAAATTTAAAAAATGTAAACACTTTTTTTTTAACTTGGGACTTCCCGTGGGCCGGATTTTGAATGCTGGGGGGCCGGATCCGGCCCGCGGGCCGTAGTTTGGGGACCCCTGCTCTAGGTGCTCCCGTAGAGGATGGAGAAGCAGACTGTGCGTGCGCCATAACACACAAATTGGCACAATCAACCACGGACGCATTTTAGCTGTGCATGTCAGCCTTCAATAATGAAAACAGGCGTTTAGGAAATAAAAGACAATTAAGGCCAAACGCAATAATTGAGGGCACATATTAACATGTATAATTAAACCTTAATTAAGAAAAAATATGATTTATTCGATTACTCGATTAATCGAGCGGGATATTCGATAGAATACTCGATTACTAAAATATTCGATAGCTGCAGCTCTAATGTGAAATTAGACCATCTTGAGGAAGGTCGGAGGTCGCCATCAGGAGTGACCAGGCCACGCTAACTGACCACTCTCTGCAATCGGGTGTTGTCCTCCCGTGAACTTGAGCGGATCAATCGGCGTGATTTAACACGCGGTCGCTCTGCATGGAAACCAGCGAGGCTCCCTCCGCATGCTCCTAATTTATCCCGCATCGATCGCTTCACACAAAGCGAGAGGGAGCCGGGCCGGCCTGATTGTTTGTAATGTTTGAGGCAAAAATGGCCATCTCTGGGGTAATAAGAGAAATATGTTGCCGTACTTATAGGCTGCCGCAGTTGAAAGCGTGCCTCGGTCTAGCCTTTGGCGTAGAGAGTGAGCCTGCATGTTAGTCTATCACAACGCAGCAGGAGAATACTTTTGGCTATCAGCGCTCTCTCTTTTCCCTCCTCAGGCTCCAGTGGACAAAAGCACTTTGTGTGCTAATAAAATTAACTTCTAAGCATAGTTTTTTTTAATTTTTTTCCACCTAGCCCATTACATGGAGTATTGACTGTTGAATTTTCAGCTCATTTCTGGACTGGCAGCCAGCAGCAAGTCTGGTATTTAGAGCGCTGCTGAGCTGCAGGGGCAAACGTTTTAGCCTGTGTGTGTTTTTCAATCAAATAAACAGTATCTCGTCCTGCAGACCCGCTATCTGCCTCCCGTACATCTGAACGGCATTAGCGGTTAAGAAAAAAAATAAAAATCTAGCTCCGTTCCATGCGTGGAGGGGCTGGTTCAGAGGCGGGCCTCGATTTGTATTTGTTGACGTGGCAGAAGACTATAGAGAGAAATCGGTGTCCTTTAATGTAAGCAAGCAAAACATGGATTTTAAACCAAAACCAGATTTGGAACCAAAAAAAAAGAAACATTTGCAACAAAAAAAGAATTGCAAACAAAAACTGGATTTGAAACTAAAAAAATATTTGCAAAAACAAAATATTTGCAAACAAATCATGCTAACAAATTCTTTTTTTGGGGTGCCAAAAAACTATTTGTAACCAAAACACCAACATCTATTTAATAATACCACCTTAACATTTGACAACCAAACAATTACACAAGGCGACTCGGTAAAGAATCTGGGTATTATCTTCGACCCAACTCTCTCGTTTGAGTCACACATTAAGAGTGTTACTAAAACGGCCTTCTTTCATCTCCGTAATATCGCTAAAATTTGTTCCATCTTGTCCACTAGCGACGCTGAGATCATTATTCATGCGTTCGTTACGTCTCGTCTCGATTACTGTAACGTATTATTTTCGGGTCTCCCTATGTCTAGCATTAAAAGATTACAGTTGGTACAAAATGCGGCTGCAAGGCTTTTGACAAAAACAAGAAAGTTTGATCATATTACGCCTATACTGGCTCACTTGCACTGGCTTCCTGTGCACTTAAGATGCGACTTTAAGGTTTTACTACTTACGTAAAAAATACTACACGGTTTAGCTCCAGCCTATCTCGCCGATTGTATTGTACCATATGTCCCGACAAGAAATCTGCGTTCAAAGAACTCCGGCTTATTAGTGATTCCCAGAGCCAAAAAAAAGTCTGCGGGCTATAGAGCGTTTTCTATTCGGGCTCCAGTACTCTGGAATGCCCTCCCGGTAACAGTTAGAGATGCTACCTCAGTAGAAGCATTTAAGTCCCATCTTAAAACTCATTTGTATACTCTAGCCTTTAAATAGACCCCCTTTTTTTAGACCAGTTGATCTGCCGTTTCTTTTCTTCTCTCCTCTTCTCCCCTGTCCCTTGCGAGGGGGAGTTGCATAGGTCCGGTGGCCATGGATGAAGTGCTGGCTGTCCAGAGCCGGGACCCCGGGTGGACCACTAGCCTGTGCATCGGTTGGGGACATCTCTGCGCTGCTGACCCGTCTCCGCTCGGGATGGTTTCCTGTTGGCCCCGCTGTGGACTGGACTCCCGCTGATGTGTTGGATCCACTGTGGACTGGACTTTCACAATGTTATGTCAGACCCACTCGACATCCATTGCTTTCGGTCTCCCCTAGAGGGGGGGGGGGGTTACCCACATATGCGGTCCTCTCCAAGGTTTCTCATAGTCATTCACCGACGTCCCACTGGGGTGAGTTTTCCTTGCCCTTATGTGGGCTCTGTACCGAGGATGTCGTTGTGGCTTGTACAGCCCTTTGAGACACTTGTGATTTAGGGCTATATAAATAAACATTGATTGATTGATTGATTTTGTAACCCCAAAAAATGATTCATAATAAAAATGAAAAAAAAACACTGTCCTTCACAAAGGGGACAAAACAAAACAATTTGTAACCCAAAAAATGAATTGCAACCCTCCAAAATGATTCATAACTAAAACAAATATTTTCAACCCACTGTCTTTCACAAAAAATGTGTGTATATATGTGTGTCTGTGTGTGTGTATGTATGTATATCTGTATGTATATGTATGTATATATATATATATATATATATATATATATATATATATATATATATATATATATATATATATATATATATATATATATATATATATATATATATATGCATGTATATATGTATGTATGTGTATTTTTATAGAAACCCTGTTTCCATATGAGTTGGGAAATTGTGTTAGATGTAAATATAAACGGAATACAATGATTTGCAAATCATTTTCAACCCATATTCAGTTGAATATGCTACAAAGACAACATATTTGATGTTCAAACTGATAAACATTTTTTTTTTTGCAAATAATCATTAACTTTAGAATTTGATGCCAGCAACACGTGACAAAGAAGTTGGGAAAGATGGCAATAAATACTAATAAAGTTGAGGAATGCTCATCAAACACTTCTTTGGAACATCCCACAGGTGAACAGGCAAATTGGGAACAGGTGGGTGCCATGATTGGGTATAAAAGTGGATTCCATGAAATGCTCAGTCATTCACAAACAAGGATGGGGCGAGGGTCACCACTTTGTCAACAAATGCGTGAGCAAATTGTTGAACAGTTTAAGAAAAACCTTTCTCAACCAGCTATTGCAAGGAATTTAGGGATTTCACCATCTACGGTCCGTAATATCATCAAAGGGTTCCGAGAATCTGGGGAAATCACTGCACGTAAGCAGCTAAGCCCGTGACCTTCGATCCCTCAAGCTGTACTGCATCAACAAGCGACATCAGTGTGTAAAGGATATCACCACATGGGCTCAGGAACATTTCAGAAAACCACTGTCAGTAACTACAGTTGGTCGCTACATCTGTAAGTGCAAGTTAAAACTCTCCTACGTAAGGCGAAAACCATTTATCAACAACACCCAGAAACGCCGTCGGCTTCGCTGGGCCTGAGCTCATCTAAGATGGACTGATACAAAGTGGAAAAGTGTTCTGTGTCTAACGAGTCCACATTTCAACCTGTTTTCGGAAACTGTGGACGTCGTGTCCTCCGGACCAAAGAGAAAAAGAACCATCCGGATTGTTATAGGCGCAAAGTTGAAAAGCCAGCATCTGTGATGGTATGGGGGTGTATTAGTGCCCCAAGACATGGGTAACTGACCCCCAGACTGTTGAACAACTTAAGCTGTACATCAAGCAAGAATGGGAAAGAATTCCACCTGAGAAGCTTAAAAAATGTGTCTCCTCAGTTCCCAAACGTTTACTGAGTGTTGTTAAAAGGAAAGGCCATGTAACACAGTGGTGAACATGCCCTTTCCCAACTACTTTGGCACGTGTTGCAGCCATGAAATTCTAAGTTAATTATTATTTGCAAAAAAAAAATAAAGTTTATGAGTTTGAACATCAAATATCTTGTCTTTGTAGTGCATTCAATTGAATATGGGTTGAAAAGGATTTGCAAATCATTGTATTCCGTTTATATTTACATCTAACACAATTTCCCAACTCATATGGAAACGGGGTTTGTATATACATGTGTATGTATGTATATGTATGTATGTATGTATGTATGTATATATGTATGTATGTATGTATGTATGTATGTATGTATGTATGTATGTATGTATGTATGTATGTATGTATGTATGTATGTATGTATGTATATACTGTATGTATGTATATATGTGTGTATGTGTGTATATATATGTATATATATATATACACTACCGTTCAAAAGTTTGGGGTCACCCAAACAATTTTGTGGAATAGCCTTCATTTCTAAGAACAAGAATAGACTGTCGAGTTTCACATGAAAGTTCTCTTTTTCTGGCCATTTTGAGCGTTCAATTGACCCCACAAATGTGATGCTCCAGAAACTCAATCTGCTCAAAGGAAGGTCAGTTTTGTAGCTTCTGTAACGAGTTAAACTGTTTTTAGATGTGTGAACATGATTGCACAAGGGTTTTCTAATCATCAATTAGCCTTCTGAGCCAATGAGCAAACACATTGTACCATTAGAACACTGGAGTGATAGTTGCTGGAAATGGGCCTCTATACACCTATGTAGATATTGCACCAAAAACCAGACATTTGCAGCTAGAATAGTCATTTACCACATTAGCAATGTATAGAGTGTATTTCTTTAAAGTTAAGACTAGTTTAAAGTTATCTTCATTGAAAAGTACAGTGCTTTTCCTTCAAAAATAAGGACATTTCAATGTGACCCCAAACTTTTGAACGGTAGTGTATATATATATATATATATGTACATATATATATATATATATATATATATATATATATATATATATATATATATATATATATATATATACATATATATATATATATATATATATATATATATATCTAATATATATATATATATATATATATATATATATATATATATATATATATATATATATATATATATATATATATATATATATATATATGTATTTGTATATGTTTGTATATGTATATATATACAGTTGTGATCAAAAGTTTACATACACTTGTAAAGAACATAATGTCATGGCTGTCTTGAGTTTCCAATAATTTCTACAACTCTTATTTTTTTTGTGATAGAGTGATTGGAGCACATACTTGTTGGTCACAAAAAAACATTCATGAAGTTTGGTTCTTTTATGAATTTATTATGGGTCTACTGAAAATGTGAGCAAATCTGCTGGGTCAGAAGTATACATACAGCAATGTTAATATTTGGTTACATGTCCCTTGGCAAGTTTCACTGCAATAAGGCACTTTTGATAGCCATCCACAAGCTTCTGCTTGAATTTTTGACCACTCCTCTCGACAAAATTGGTGCAGTTCAGCTAAATGTGTGGGTTTTCTGACATGGACTTGTTTCTTCAGCATTGTCCAGGACTTTGGGAAGGCCATTCAAAAAAAACCTTGATTCTAGCCTGATTTAACCATTCCTTTACCACGTTCAGTAGACCCATAATAAATTCATAAAAGAACCAAACTTCATGAATGTTTTTTGTGACCGACAAGTATGTGCTCCGATCACTCTATCACACAAAAAAATAAGAGTTGTAGAATTTATTGGAAACTCAAGACAGCCATGACATTATGTTCTTTACAAGTGTATGTCAACTTTTGATCGCGACTGTATATATGTATGTATTTTTTTAAATTATAAATACACACAATTTTCCCTCCATAGAAGACATCAGCAACATACACAGTCATAAATTGCCCGGCCGGCGGGGTTAAGTGAATATCACGTTCCGCCCGCCGAGAGTGCTCACCCTCCTATTTCTCCCTGCCATTAAATATGTGTCTCATTTCCCCTCATTTGGATGGAAAGTCATTTTGCTTTCTTATAGAGAAGGTCATAAAACCTATAGTGTTTTTCACACTCAGTATAACATTTACATGTTCTATTGTATTAATGTGATCACAGTGGCTGAATAAAACATTGATGGCAAAAGCCATTTCCTGCGTGACATTTGGTGCACCTATCTATCATCACTTCTCTGTATGGGGGGGGCGGGGGGGGGGGGCTGGTCAAATGTTTAAATGTAGCCTCGCCACATAAAATCTAAACCCCGTTTTCACATTAACACCCGCTGGCTAGTTGATGGAAATGCTTTTGTGTGTGCGCGCGTGCAGATAAGGGAAAAGTCAAATGGAAATGACTCGCGGCCGTGCAGATGGGTCGGGGAAAAAATTTGAAGCTTGTCAGTAAAATTACAAAAACAGCGCTCTGCTTGAACTGGCAGACATGTAAATGTGGCAGAACCCCTGAGATGAGTCCATTATGGATTGTCCTAGGCAGCCTCTTCTCATCACAAATCCCATCAGTGTATTAAAAAAAAAAAAAAATAGCCTAGCCTCGCGACTTACAAATTGATTCTTTCATATTATTTTTTTTTTCTCGTCGCCGATCCCAATCGAGGCCGAACTGCGTGATGGCCGGCAATTCAATTAAACCCCCTCGGAAGAAAAACAGACAAAAGGCGAGAACAGCATCATTCATCTTGACACTTAATTGCCATGTTTGTAGCAAACGTTATTCCCACTAAACGCTCCTCAGAGTCAATTAAATAATACATCTGACAAATGACAACCTTCAAATATGCAAGGAAAAGGTCTTTTTAGGACAAGAAAGCAACTCGGCCAAGTTGTATTTCAGAGAGATTGGGCGAAAACCAGGCCAGATCTCCAACAATCCATGTATAATTGAAGGAATGGATAATTAACCGTTTAAACCCCGCGGAGCAGTCCTGCCAGCCGTCCAAGTGGCAAGGTTCTAGAAGCTGGCCCATTTCGTGTTGTGTGAAGGACTCCCACAGGTGCTCATTAGTATTGTTTACTTGGGAACCCAACAGAGCCTTGTTCTTGTCTAATCTTAGATCTTATAACACGTCCTGTGCTCCGGCAGAATGTTCCCCACATAGAATATATCTGGGATAGCACGAGTGCCGCCTCACTTCACTAGGGATGGAAAGCTTTTTGAACATATGCACTGTTCATTATCGCTACCTGGGAATTGTTGGTTTAACATTGGGGTTGTCCCAATTTCCATACTCTTCCATAATAAAGGAGACCCCAATTTTTTTTTTTATTATGGGCTTTATTTTAACAGAAAATTACATTAAACATATCGTATTTTCCGGACCATAGGGGGCACCAGGTTATACGGCGCACTGCCGATGAGCGGGTCTACTCAGGTCTATTTTCATATATAAGAATAGAATAGAATAGAATAGAATAGAAAGTACTTTATTGATCCCTGGGGGAAATTCAGCACCACAGTTTGCTCACAATAAACATATTTTTTTTTACATGTGAATAATATAAATACAGTCTATTATACAGCATTATTCACATGTGAATAATATAAATACAGTCTATTATACAGCATTATTCACATGTGAATAATTTAAATACAGTCTATTATACAGCATTATTCACATGTGAATAATATAAATACAGTCTATGATAAAGCATTATTCACATGTGAATAATATAAATACAGTCTATTATACAGCATTATTCACATGTGAATAATATAAATACAGTCTATGATACAGCATTATTCACATGTGAATAATATAAATACAGTCTATTATACAGCATTATTCACATGTGAATAATTTAAATACAGTCTATTATACAGCATTATTCACATGTGAATAATATAAATACAGTCTATGATACAGCATTATTCACATGTGAATAATATAAATACAGTCTATTATACAGCATTATTCACATATGAATAATATAAATACAGTCTATCATACAGCATTATTCACATGTGAATAACATAAATACAGTCTATTATACAGCATTATTCACATGTGAATAATTTAAATACAGTCTATTATACAGCATTATTCACATGTGAATAGTATAAATACAGTCTATGATACAGCATTATTCACATGTGAATAATATAAATACAGTCTATTATACAGCATTATTCACATGTGAATAATATAAATACAGTCTATGATACAGCATTATTCACATGTGAATAATATAAATACAGTCTATTATACAGCATTATTCACATGTGAATAATATACATACAGTCTATTATACAGCATTATTCACATGTGAATAATATGTGAATAATTAGAATAATAGACTGTATTTATATTATTCACTTGTGAATAATGCTGTATAATAGACTGTATTTATATTATTAACATGTAAAAAAATACCTAAGTGTTTATTGTTTATTGTGAGCAAACTGTGGTGCTGAATTTCCCCTAGGGATCAAAAAGTACTTTCTATTCTATACTATTCTTTTCTATTCTACATAGGGCGCATTAAAAGGGTCAAGTTGGTAGAGTGGCCGTGCCAGCAATCGGAGGGTTGCTGGTTACTGGGGTTCAATCCCCACCTTCTACCATCCCAGTCACGTCCGTTGTGTCCTTGGGCAAGACACTTCACCCTTGCTCCTGATGGCGGCTGGTTAGCGCCTTGCATGGCAGCTCCCGCCATCAGTGTGTGAATGTGTGTGTGAATGGGTGAATGTGGAAATACTGTCAAAGCGCTTTGAGTACCGTGAAGGTAGAAAAGCGCTATACAAGTATAACCCATTTATCATTTATTTATTTTTTATTTTATTTTTCTAAATGTAAAACACTTCCTTGTGGTCTACATAACATGTAACGGTGGTTCTTTGGTCAAAATGATGCATAGATTATGTTTTACAGATGTGTATTCGTCAGACTACAGAACACTTTTCCACTTTGCATCAGTCCATCTTAGATGAGCCCGGGCCCAGCGAAGACGACTGCGTTTCTGGGTGTTGTTGATAAATGGCTTCCCCTTTGCATATTACAGTTTTAACTTGCACTTACAGATGTAGCGACGGACTGTAGTTACTGACAGTGGTTTTCGGAAGTGTTCCTGAGCCCATGTGGTGATATCCTTTACACACTGATGTTGTTTTTTGATGCAGGATCAAAGGTCATGGGCATTTAATGTGGATTTTCAGCCTTGCTGCTTACATGCAGGGATTTCTCCAGATTCTCTGAACCTTTTGATGATATTATTGACCGTATATGGCGAAATCCCTGAATTCCTTGCAATAGCTCGTTGAGAAATGTTGTTCTTAAACAATTTGCTCACGCATTTGTTGACAAAGCGGTGACCCTCGAACCATCCTTGTTTGTGAATGACTGAGCATTTCATGGAAGCTGCTTTTATACCCAATCATGGCACCCACCTGTTCCAAATTAGCCTGTTCACCTGTGGGATGTTCCAAATAAGTGTTTGATGAGCATTCCTCAACTTTCTCAGTCTTTTTTCCACTTGTGCCAGCTTTTTTGAAACATGTTGCAGGCATAAAATTCCAAATGAGCTAATATTTGCAAAAAAATAACAACGTTTTCCAGTTCGAACGTTAAGTATCTTGTCTTTGCAGTCTATTCAATTGAATATAAGTTTAAAAGGATTTGCAAATCATTGTATTCTGTTTTTATTTACCATTTACACAACGTGCCAACTTCACTGGTTTTGGGTTTTGTAAATTTGTTTTGCTATTGATATGCTACTGATTAGCATTGGCCATTTTACATGGCGATTTCAACACCTTCAAATGTGTAAATGAAAACAGCAATTAAGATGCACTTTAACATCAAACAGCTGTTTAGTACAATACTTACGGTATTAACACTTTGTAGGGTGCAACGGACAGCAAAGACTGAATTGACCAACACACCATAACTACTCGGGCTGTGAATATTTGGGCACCACACGATTTGATTCGATTCTTGGGGGTAACGATTCGATTCAGAATCGATCCTCAATTCAAAACTTACGGTATTAACACTTTGTAGGGTGCAACGGACAGCAAAGACTGAACTGACCAACACACCATAACTATGAGGGCTGTGAATCTTTGGGCACCCACAAGATTTGATTCGATTCTCGGGGGTAAAGATTCGATTCAGAATCGATTCTCCATTCAAAATCAATACTTTTTTAATAACATGAAAATCTGTTTTTAATTGCTCAACCCTGGATAAAAAAAGTAAAATAAACATACCAATACAAGTGAGAATAGAAGTGAGTGTTCGGTCTGTCATTGAGTGTTTTCCTACATTACCCAGAAGACTTAGCGCCGTACACACGAACAGGAAGTAGTTATGCGCTATGTAGGAGGACAACAATTGTGTTGTTTGAGCAATAAAGAGTTGATGAATTGTTACATGTTGTTGTTCCTGCTTGGTCTACACCAGTAGGGCGGCTCTTTAGTGCAACCCTAGTGGCTCCCTGGAGCATTTTTAAAAAAGGATTGAAAATGAAAAATGATGTGAAAATATTTTTTTTGTTTTAGTATTTTATTTGTTTGAGGACAAACATGACACAAACCTTCCCAATTGTTAGAAAGCCCACTGTTTAATATGTATGTTTCACTGATGAGAGTATTTGGCGAACATCGTTATGTCCTACAAAATTCAGTGGTTCTGACCTCACCATAGTGTGGACTGTGACGCAACCGTTTGTTTACATGTAAAATATTCCACTCCTTTGTCTCATTTTGTACACCAAACATTTTATGCTGTGCGTGAATGCACAAAGGTGAGCTTTGTTGATGCTATTGACTTGTTGGAGTGCTAATCAGGCATTTTTGGTCACTGCATGACTGCAAGCTAATCAATGCTAACATGCTATTTAGGCTAGCTGTATGTACATATTGCATCATTATGCCTCGTTTGTAGGTATATTTGAGCTCATTTAATACCCATTAATTTTATCCTCTTTGTATATAATTTAGTTTTTAATGTCTCATGACACATTATCTGTATGTAATATTGGCTGCATTTCAGATAGTTGTTTGTGCGCCATGTTGTTCCAGACCACAGCAAACATTACCTAGCTTGCCAAAGATTGTAATACATCCATTAGAAGAAGACAGCCTGTTGTTTCCTTTAACTTGGACACACACATCTATACCTTTGGCCATTAAAAGCCTGTCATTTCCAGGAGTTATCTCACCTTCTGAGTAGCCTCGGATTTACTAATAGTTTCTAATGTTGTAATAACATGTAGAATGAATATTAAATTTCAACATTTCTGTCAACAAAGATTTGCTTCAGCCTGTGACACAGTCATTTTGATAGTAGACTATTATAGCTAATATAGACACGTCATGTGTTGCCTCCATTATAACACTTATACAAGACTTTTAAAGTAATTTTGATAGTAGACTCTTATAGCTAATATAGACACTTACACCATGGGTTGCCTTGATTATAAGACTTATATACAGGTTTTGATTTTTTGCGGCTCCATAAATATTTGTTTTTTGTATTTTTGGTCCAATATAGCTCTTTCAACGTTTTGGGTTGCCGACCCCCACACTAGTAGAAAGTGGACTCAATCTAGTGGTATGCCCAAAAAAATCCCTTTATTAAAGTACAGTGTTTTAATTTTCCTGTCTTCAAACACATTGTTACTGTTCAAACTGTGTGTAATGTTACAGTGGCCAAAACTATTAAATATACTTGTTAAATAAAACCTCTGCCTTGTTTTTGATGAGTACTTAGGCCTACTACGCCACTGCATCTTAATGTTGGTCATTATGGTGGTAGTTGGAGAGCCAATGGCATACTTGCCAACCCTCCCGAATTTTCCAGGAGACTCACGAATTTCAGTGCCTCGAAAATCTCCCGGGACAACCATTCTCCCGAATTTCTCCCGATTTCCAGCTGGACTATATATATATATACAGTGTTTCCCATAAACTGCCAAGATACCTGTGGCTATGGGCGTGGCTATGGGCGTGGTCACCATGACATCATCGAGTAATTTGCATAATTTACTACAATGATATGATTTTCTCTAAAAAGGCTCAAAAAATGTATACTTACTAATTAATAAAAACAGTTTTGTTTTAAACGTCCATCCATCCATCCATCCATCCATTTTACAATATAATTACAACACTTTATGTACATATTTATATACAGATTTGAACAATAAGTTATTCACTGAAATATATTTATTAATTGTGGTTCTTACAAAAAATATATCTTATAAAATATAAAAGCTAAAATGTCTCTTAAAGCTCTGCCCCTTTAATTAGTGAATACTAAATAATTTAACTTTAGCCTACTACTACAACCATATTATTTACCAGCAACATAAAGTGAAACAGAGGCAGAGGTGTCCTGCCACAGTCAGTAACAAATAAACAGAAAACAGTAGTGGTCAAATACAAATAAGGCAACAAGAGAAGTATCCTACACTTCTCTTTTGTAAAGTAAATCTGAACAGCCTATATGGGCATCTACATCAACTTTATGATTTGCCTGAGAATCTGGACAGGACAAAAAATAAAAAATAAAAAAAACAATTTTTATTTATTTATTTTTTTTAATTTTATTTGTGGCGGTCGTAATTCTTTCGTGGCGGGCCGCCACAAATAAATGAATGTGTGGGAAACACTGTGTATATATATATATATATATATATATATATATATATATATATATATATATATATATATATATATATATATATATATAGCTAAAATTCACTGACAGTCAAGTATTTCTTATATATTTATATATATATATATATATATATGTATATATATATATATATATATATATATATATAAGAAATACTTGAATTTCAGTGAATTCTAGCTATAAATATACTCCACCCCCTTAACCCCGCCCCCGGCCCCGCCCACCCCGACCCCCCCAAATCTCCCGAATTCGGAGGTCTCAATGTTGGCAAGTATGGCCAATGGTGAAAAAAATAAACAAAAATAAGTTTTGATTAGACAGTCAGAGACAAATTTGATTGGCCAAATTGTGCGAGGAAGTTGGACAAAGTTGTGAGGTGGCGCATAATGGACCGATAAACCTGCTCATGTGAGAAGTTAATTGATTCTGCATAAAGTTAGAAAAAAAAAAAATAAAGTACTTTAACTTTTGGTGCAATTATTTACCAGGCCAATCACCAAGCATCCATTTCCAAGAGCTCATTTGAAAATGATGGAAAAGATCTCAGAGGTGTTTAAGTACGTACAATAATTGAATACTACAAGAGATGGTGTGTGATAAAATCAATAGCCTGCTTAATAAGCCGTATCATAAAGTTTTACAACCGTGAGGAGACCCTACTACAGGGAAATACTTTTTCAAGGACTGGAGGCGTACAGCGACACACATATGGGGTAAAAAGTGTACATCACTAAACATATATCTTTTTGATTTCATTTGCACTACCGAGAGACATTCAAACGGTTTCTGTCCTCAAGCCGCCGTCTTGCGTCACAGCTGGTCAGTGTGAGCGCCACAATCCCTCTTGGCCGCAGCGCCAAGTGCAAATGTGGCCTGAGGCGCAAGAACCCCAGGTTGGTTTCGGGATATATGTCGGGAGGAGTGAATATCCCCACGTCTCCTGCTGGATCACGGCAATGTCACGGCTGGGGTACCCTTGAGCAAGGCTTAACCCCTGCACCTAGACACCGGAAAGCCCAACCCACGGCTCCACTGGTTCAGTAGTGTGATGGGTTAAATGTAAAGGTCATGTTATGTGTACACAATACCATCGGTGTTAATCTGACTCCCTTTTTGCACATTAGTAACGTTGTAATATTATTAACGCATGGGCAGTCTAGAAGCATTTGGACCGTGCTTTTAGGATTTTGCCTCTGCACCAGTGGTGGCTGCTAGAAATGGGCAATATGGCCTAAAAAAATGTGGCCTGAAAAAAGGCGGACGCGCGCAAATTTTCAGGACTTATGCAGATCCCAAATACAGATCAGCAGGTACCAGATAATATGCCTTAGCTTATAAACACACCATAATAATACTCGTATGTTGAAGCACAGTACAATCCATCAAGCGGTGTGGCTTCATAGCTTACCAAAGTCGTACTAAAACATTTTGATTGTCATGATCCGTGGTCCGGATCATGTTTTTGTTATGTTCTGTTAGATTTGGACTCTTTTAGTTCCTGTTTGACACCTGAGTTTGTTTTTGTTATAATGGCTACTTATGATTTTCACCTGCCTCTGGTGTTCAGGGCGCGCACTCGCTGCTAATCAGAGGACTATTTAAAGGCCTACTGAAATGAAATTTTCTTATTTAAACGAGAATAGCAGGTCCATTCTATGTGTCATACTTGATCATTTCGCGATATTGCCATATTTTTGCTGAAAGGATTTAGTAGAGAACATCGACGATAAAGTTCGCAACTTTTGGTCGCTGATTAAAAAAAGCCTTGCCTGTACCGGAAGTAGCGTGACGTCACAGGTTGTGGAGCTCCTCACATCTGCACATTGTTTACAATCATGGCCAGCAGCAGCGAGAGCGATTCGGACCGAGAAAGCGACGATTACCCCATTAATTTGAGCGAGGATGAAAGATTCGTGGATGAGGAAAGTGAGAGTGAAAGATTAGAGGGCAGTGGAAGCGATTCAGATAGAGAAGATGCTGTGAGAGGCGGGTGAAACCTGATATTCAGCTGGGAATGACTAAAACAGTAAATAAACACAAGACATATATATACTCTATTAGCCACAACACAACCAGGCTTATATTTAATATGCCACAAATTAATCCGCATAACAAACACCTCCCCCCTCCCGTCCATATAACCCACCAATACAAATCAAACACCCGCACAACACACTCAATCCCAAAGCCCAAAGTACCGTTCACCTCCGTAAAGTTAATACAGCACATATATTTCCCCAAAGTTACATACGTGACATGCACATAGCGGCTCGCACGTACGGGCAAGCGATCAAATGTTTGGAAGCCGCTGCTGCGTACTCACGGTAGCGCGTCTGCTATCCAACTCAAAGTCCTCCTGGTTGTGTTGCTGTAGCCGGCCGCTAATACACCGCTTCCCACCTACAGCTTTCTTCTTTGCTGTCTTCATTGTTCATTAAACAAATTGCAAAAGATTCACCAACACAGATGTCCAGAATACTGTGGAATTTTGCGATGAAAACAGACGACTTAATAGCTGGCCACAATGGTGTCCCAATATGTCCGCACAATCCGTGACATCACGCGCAAACGTCATCATACCGAGACGTTTTCAGCAGAATATTTCGCGGGAAATTTAAAATTGCACTTTACTAATCTAACCTGCCCGTATTGGCATGTGTTGCAATGTTAAGACTGCGTGGTCGGTAGTGTTGGGTTTCAGTAGGCCTTTAAGCCTGCCTTTGCCAGTCAGTCGTCCTGGCGTCATTAGTTGTTTGCCTCATGCCTGGACTACGTAAGTCTTAGTTGTTTCATGCCACAGTTTCGTATTGGTTTCATGCCTCAGTTTCGTATTTGTTCTATGCCATAGTTAATGCTAGTTGTTTCATGCCACAGTTTCGTGTTTGTTTCATGCCACAGTTTGGTGAGGTTCATGTCCTAAGTTTTTGCCTTTGCTTCCGCCTGCGATAGGCACGCTTGCCTTTGGGTTGTTTTCTGTTTTGTACCTCGTTGATTATTTCTTAAAATGAAATCATGTTCCTACCTGCAAATCCTGTCCGGAGTCGTCCGTTTGCCTTCCTGGGAGAACGACCCCGCAGTAAGCGAAAACCACGCTGTGACATTGATAGATTTTTGAGCGCCGTGTGTAATGTTCTGTATTTTCAATGGAACATATATATTTTTGGTGTTTATTACTTGAGTCATATTGCAGTATTGGGAGTTTTGGGCAATTGTTTTGAATCGGGGGGGGGGGGGGGGGGGGTCAAATTTAGGGAAAAAAATATGTCGGGGGGCCAATATGTCTATTTTCAGGAACAATAATTCAAAACCTCACAATAATGTCTGATTGAACGCTAAAACGTTATGACAGACCGCCTGAAAAAAACGTAATGGAATTTTACCTTTTTTTACTGTATGAGACACCCAGAATATACATGAAAATAAAGAATGTGGGATTTACAATATTAACTATGAACGATAAAACACTGAATATTGACATCACACCCCCCTTTGATCGACTTATTTTCCAATCAAGCGAAACGCAACGAAAATGCGACAAACACAGCGAAATATGAACGCGAAGGGTAAAAACAACAAAAAAACCTACAATCTGATATATCTGACATATCACAGTGTTGGCGCTAGAAATCTTCAAAATGGGGTCCCAGTTTTTTTGTAAGCGTTTTGAAAACAAATGATAAATGTATGAATTATCCTGTTATATCTCACATTCTATATTGTGTTTTGGAAAAAGGTTGCCATAAATGTTACTTAATTAATTAAAAAAAAGAATAAAAAAGAAAACTAAATTGTTATGCATATGTAAATGTATTCAGTTATAAACATTCATTCACTTTCTTCTTTCCTTCAAGAATCTAAACTTTACCGCTGCCGTTTTTTTGTCTATATTTTTATTTAATAAGTTGTAGGTGTATTTATTTCAGTAGAAAAGTGTAAAAAGTGTTTTGCTTCGGTCATGAAATGATGATAATGGTGTGCCAGGGCATACATGCATATGACACATTTAATTGATTATTCTCACCTGCATGTATCATCAGTTGTTTAAAAACCGATCGTAAAGGTGTTCTTTTTCTTAGCCCGTTTTACATGGCGTGCAAAACATCTTTCCATCGTCATAAGTGAGCCCTTTGCTGAAAAGTGACTCCTGAAGACACTTTTCATTGAAGCTTCTTGGGTTTATTGCTCGCCGTGACGAAAACAATAATGTGCGGAAGTCCTAATACCGGAAATGCGGGAATTAGTGATCGATAAAACTTTCGGCGAATCAAAATTTTAGAAATTGTACCGGAAAGTGCATTACTTTGAAGTCGATTAATAATTCATAATTTGACCCGGCAAATATAAACATACATGGATACATTGGATAACTGTTTCAGATAGCTATGTTTCTGTAGCTGTCCCTATTTCAAAAAAAATTTAAAAAATAAAAAAATAAATAAATAAAACATCTGCGTCCGGGGGACGCGTGAATTTCTGGAATTTCGCGTCCTTTCTGATTTCAATGCGTAAAAAGACCCAAAAAGTGCGTTAACGCCGACATTGTATCACTAAGCTTTCGAACTTTGTTGTAAAAATCTCCTTCCGCGTCTGTCCCTGACAACCGCATTTTCAGGCTCGCTCTGGAAACACTCTGTGGAAACGCTCCCCACCCACACTGCTTAGTGCCTCGTCTGAGCTGCTGTGACTTAGATCACCATAGTAACTAATTAGATTACAATAGTAACTAGTATATCATGCAAAAGTGCAGATTCCAACCATTGAAATACTTTGTATAGTTCAAGGCACACTGTTTGTATGGAGAATAAGCGGACATGACGACAGGTTGTAGAGGACGCTAAAGGCAGTGCCTTTAAGGCACGCCCCCAATATTGTTGTCCGGGTGGAAATCGGGAGAAATTTGGGAGAATGGTTGCCCCGGGAGATTTTCGGGAGGGGCACTGAAATTCGTGAGTCTCCCGGGAAAATCGGGAGGGTCGGAAAGTATGCCTTAGACCAGGGGTGGGCAATTAATTTTTACCGGGGGCCGCATGAGCAACCCGAGCACTGCTGGAGGGCCACATCGACAATATTTCAATTAAATTTTGCTCAATATTATTTTTGATATATACCGTAAGATAAATAATAATAATAATAATAATAGTAATAATAATTAATAATAATAATAATACTTTCATTTAACCTAACTTCACTTTATACCAAAAGCACTGCTTTGGAAATCATTTGTACCCCTTTCAGAGATCACATTTAGTTCCCCTTAAACATCCTCATGTTGCACAATGAAATGTAAGCATAGGATGAAGTGTGCATTCCTGTAACTTTCTCTAGTAACGTAGCGTCTCGGGTGTAAACCGTGCATCACTTGTCGCTGTGCACCTTCACTCACAGGTTACACACGGACATATGCCCATAAATAACACTTTTCAAAATAAAAGCAGCACAGTTGTATTGCGCGCACGACATAGATGTTTTTTCAACTTTATTTTGTAATTTGTGATTGCAGCTGTTCACATTCACTCACAATCACGCACGCGTGCCTTTGAAAGAAAGAGGGACAAGTACTCAGAGCTGGCAAGTGAGTGTGCACAAGCAGGATGGAGGCCCTTCACCTATCCAGTAGAAGTTGGCTGTCGAGGCTACACTGGAGCGTCCACCCAGCGACTCCTAAAGTCCCTCGGGATCAAAGGCTCCAATCCAAAGAAGGCCCTCAAAGCCGTAGCAGAGGAGGCAGAACAGGGGAGCTTCTGGTTGTGGCTCAGAAGAAACGACAAGGCGTGGGGAAAGCAAGGCGTGTAGACAAGGGGCAGTAGGGAGGCTTCCCTGCTGCCATGTTATGGTATGCGGTCAGGCCCACGCTTGACTCAGGGAGATGGACGTCCCTGCCATGCATAGTCCCTTGGGACTCATTCCATATACACAACAGCAATAACACCGGGGTTAGAATGTGGGTACATTATGGATCCTCCAGTTGGCTGCAGGGGGTGGCAGCGAGACGTCCCTGTCGCTGCTCCACCACCCGGAGATGTTCCGGGATTAAAGGAGCGAAACATCCGTGAAGGGTGGCTCCCGGCTGACGACCCTGCAGCCAGCACCACATGGCACTGTCGGAGGTGCGTCAGGCAGTAATGCCCTGCAAGTGTTAACTTGTGCTTACATCTTTCAGAGATCACATTTAGTTCCCCTTAAACATCCTCATGTTGCACAATGAAATGTAAGCATAAGATGAAGTGTGCATTCCTGTAACTTTCTCTAGTAACGTAGCGTCTCGGGTGTAAACCGTGCATCACTTGTCGCTGTGCACCTTCACTCACAGGTTACACACGGACATATGCCCATAAATAACACTTTTCAAAATAAAAGCAGCACAGTTGTATTGCGCGCACGACATAGATGTTTTTTCACCTTTATTTTGTAATTTGTAATTGCAGCTGTTCACATTCACTCACAATCACGCACGCGCATATGTCCACACGGAAGTAATACAAATAACGCTTTTCAAAACAAAAGCATTGATTGAGACTTTTATTAGTAGGTTGCACAGTGAAGTACATATTCCGTACAATTGACCACTAAATGGTAACACCCGAATAAGTTTTTCAACTTGTTTAAGTCGGGGTCCACTTAAATTGATTCATGATACAGATATATACTATCATATATACTATCATCATAATACAGTCATCACACAAGATAATCACATTGAATTATTTACATTATTTACAATCAGGGGTGTGGAGGGGGGGGTGGGGGGGGGTATGGACATCAAGTAGTGGACATAGAGAGAGAGAGAGAGAGAGAGATCAGAAGGCATAAGAAAAAGAAAAAGTATCTGCATTTGATTGTTTACATTTGATTATTAGCAATCCGGGGAGGGTGTTAGTTTAGGGTTGTAGCTGCCTGGAGGTGAACTTTTATTGCGGTTTTGAAGGAGGATAGAGATGCCCTTTCTTTTATACCTGTTGGGAGCGCATTCCACATTGATGTGGCATAGAAAGAGAATGAGTTAAGACCTTTGTTAGTTCGGAATCTGGGTTTAACGTGGTTAGTGGAGCACCCCCTGGTGTTGTGGTTATGGCGGTCATTTACGTTAAGGAAGTAGTTTGATATGTACTTCGGTATCAGGGAGGTGTAGCGGATTGTATAGACTAGGCTCAGTGCAAGTTGTTTAACTCTGTCCTCCACTTTGAGCCAGCCCACTTTAGAGAAGTGGGTAGGAGTGAGGTGGGATCTGGGGTGGAGGTCTAGAAGTAACCTGACTAGCTTGTTCTGAGATGTTTGGAGTTTAGATTTGAGGGTTTTGGAGGTGCTAGGGTACCAGGAGGTGCATGCATAATCGAAAAAGGGTTGAACGAGAGTTCCCGCCAGAATCCTCAAGGTGCTTTTGTTGACCAGAGAGGAAATTCTGTAGAGAAATCTCGTTCGTTGGTTAACCTTTTTGATTACCTTGGTTGCCATTTTGTCACAGGAAAGGTTAGCCTCTAGAATGGAACCTAGGTAGGTTCGAGCAGCACCGTTGTATTGCACACTCGACATAGATACTTTTTCAAATGTATTTTGTAATTTATGATTGGCCTCACGCGGGCCGGACAGGGACGCACAAAGGGCCGGATGTGGCCCGCGGGCCGCAGAATGCCCAGGTCTGCCTTAGACTGAATATTTGCTTCTCTCACCCCCGCGTTTACCTGTTTCTCACCTTTTTTGTAAGGGGCGCCCGAAGTTGGCAGAGCCGTCAGCGATCCTGTTCTGTCTCCCTTGTAATGTTTGCCTGCTCTTGAATGGGATTGTGCTGAGAATTGTAATTCCCTTCAGGGATTATTAAAAGTACTTCTGATTGTGATTCTGTTTGGAATATGGAAGGCGTCATTTCGAAACGCAAGTGAACGCATCACGACCGTAGCGCGGCACTTCGCTTGAGCGCGCCTCCTCCTCCACCCCTCCCCGCCTCTCTCCCGAGCGTGTGCCCGCCGGTGAGGGCGCGCGCGCGGGAGGGCGGGAGGTTGTGCTCGCCTGTGCTCTCTGACCCCAGCGGTAACTCCTATTCACTGCACTCTGCCTCCTTCCGTGGGAGGCTGCTCCCTCTCCCTCTCTCTCTCTCTCCCCCCTCCGTCAGTGTCTCTCGCCCGCCTCCTCCGCTCTCCCTCCCGCCTGCTTTCTTTGCACAGAAGCCAGCCGAGGTCCCACCGGGTCGAAGGTTCTGCCCTACCTGCGCCGACCTCTGCCAATTCCCCTACCCCCTCCCACTCCCCCTTGTCCCGGACCGCCGAGTTCTCGGCTGCCGCATGGACCCTCGCCTCGCCGCCGCGTAGAGAGCGACCCCTCCGACCTGGCTTGACACGACGAAGGTACGGGAACCTTTTTTTTTTTTTTTTTCCCCCACTCCGCCTTTTTGAAAGGCGAAGAGAAAGGGAAGCGGTTTCGTGGTAGCCGTCGCTCGGCGGTGTGCCTGCTTGTCAGGTCCGTGCGGGAACAAGAGGTTAGCGCGGGGCTGTTTGACACCGTGGCCACCTTCTGGGTGCTCTTTTTTTTTTTTTTTTTTTTTTTTTTTTTGTGTGTGTGTGTGTAAGCGAGTTTAAAACCTTTATGTTCGCGTCGTGATGTTTAGCAGCACATAGCACGCATTTATTTGGAGAGTGTATACGCGTGGTGCCCGTCACCCCCATTCTCGCTTCACCCGGAAAGTTAAGCCGATGAGGCGCAGGCTACCCGGACAGTAAACGAGGGCGCACCGGCATCAGAGCCGAGCAGCAGAATTCAAATTAAAAAAAAAAATGCCCTGACTGGAGAGCTTTAGCACGCTAAGCTAGTGGCTGCTACTGTACCGCCATAAGGGAGACACTTTGTGCACGCACACTATTTCATTGCATGCATTTTGCAAAAATGTGTCTACTTCTGTTAAGGTTTATATTAAAAATAGGAACGTGTGCAGCTATTTTTTTTTTTTTTAAAAGGTTTGCCTTTTGTAATGTGAATGCACACGCTTACACACACGTCGGTGCACTAATTATTGCACGCGTTTGCAAAACATGCCTACTTATATGAAGGTTTGAATTGAACAAAAAATGTGTGCAGATATAAAAAAAAAAAAGCTTGGGTTCTTTATGTAATGTAGAATAGGACACACACATGTCGCTGCACTGTTCATTGTTGCATGCATTGGCACAACATGCCCACTTCTGTTGAGGTTTACATTGAAAAGGAGAATGTGCAGCAGCTACATTGTTCAAAGCCTGGTTTGTGAAACAGGTGCACAAGAGATACGCGATGTTTTTAATGTGGTGCAGCCATGCGCCTTCTAAGAATGTTGTGTGTGTGTGTCTGAGAACAAACGATGCATTCCTTTGCTTAAAGGCTGGTAACTTAAATAAATAACAAAACACAGAATTTTAGCTGATTTAGAATTATTAGTGATTTGCGATTTTTTAGGGGTGCACACAACAAATCGATTCACATGCAAATCGAGATTCTTATTCATCCCAATTCTAAATAGACACATACATTTTTTTAAAAATGGATGTGTGTGTGTGTGTGTGTGTGTGCGCTTGCGTGCGTGTACATACAGTATGTGTGTGTATATATGTATATGTATGTGTGTATATATGTTTATGTATGTGTGTATATATGTGTGCATATATGTATTTTTATGTGTTTATGTGTGAATATATGTATATATATATGTGTACGTGTAAAAATGTGTACATGTGTGTGTATATATATGTGTGTGTGTGTGTGTGTATAAATGTGTGTGTGTGTGTATATATGTATGAATGTATGTATGTATGTATATATATATATATATATATATATATATATATATATATATATATATATACATACACATACATACCAGTATTATGGGCCACCTTGCTAAATGGAGACCCGA
>NC_084732.1:83706175-83736175 GCF_033978785.1 Entelurus aequoreus
CTAAGTAGTCATTAAAAACAAGGCAGAGGTTTTCTTCAGCAAGTATATTTAATATTGTTGGCCTTTGTAACATGGCACACAGTTTGAACAGTAACACTGTGTTTAAAAATAGTAAAATAAAACACTGCCTGCCACTAGATGGAGCCCGTGCACCACAAATATCTCACTGGTTCATGTAATCCACTTTAGATAATCAAATTATAGGAAACCTTACCTGAATAATAGGCTTTTTTTGTGTGAGATTATCCCAGTACTCCAAGCTGGAATCTTGCAGCCATCTTTTGAGGCATTCATTTATTTCAAGCGGAAGAAAAAGTACTTCCCACCAGCCACATATCATATAGTCAAGATCATTTGTGTTCCTGTTATCCATATACATGAGTGATGTATCGATATTTTGGTTTGAAGATCAAATCTACAATGTAACGATTTGGTATCGGCGGTATGGGTATTTCTGTATCGATCCGCACATCAGTAATTATTATCAGCATGCAATATTGTTGAGATAGATTGTTGTGAAAATTGAAGGAATTCACTAGCTAAGCATTAAATAAAACCCCTGGAGCTGTGATTTCCCTCCAAACAAAACAGAAAAAGATGACAAGACTATCAATTCTGGACTATTTTCTTTCCTTTTTTTTTTTTTTTTTGTTCAACCCCTTTTGTGCTGATGCGTCCGCATCGGAGGCTGTGGTATAAAACACTTGTCAAAGCCTGCAGCGGGCACTTTACGATCAGTCAGGGAGGTCAGACAGGAGGGAGGCTCAGGGTCCAAGCAGACACAGCAGCTGCCGGGTGAGTGAGCGCTGAAGATGCACACTCCTCTTCTTAGCCGTTAATTCTTTCCCCTCGGGTTAATAATTCATTTAGGAATCTTTCTTTCTTTTTTTTTTTTTTTAAACAAAGTTACTGTTATGCAAGAATATTTAAGGAGTTCACTCAATGGATTCCGTGCTACAAGATTGGCTTTGTTTGTTGTTACTTTGAGGTGTATTTTGATTGTTTGTGGTTGCCTCTACAATTTATTTGCAGCACTGAATTAAGTTTTATTAATCAACAGGCAGATTCCAATTTGATGTTTTTGAGTGTTTTTTCAAGATTTTTTTTCAAACAGGTGCCTGTATAATTCCATATTTTGGTACTATGTCAACAGGAAAGATAACTTTGTGCACCGTATTTTTCGGAGTATAAGTCGCTCCGGAGTATAAGTCGCACCGGCCGAAAATGCATAATAAAGAAGGAAGAAAACATATATAAGTCGCACTTGAGTATAAGTCGCATTTTTTGGGGACATTTTTTTGATAAAACCCAACACCAAGAATAGACATTTGAAAGGCAATTTAAAATAAATAAAGAATAGTGAGCAACAGGCTGAATAAGTGTACGTTATATGACGCATAAATAACCAACTGAGAACGTGCCTGGTATGTTAACGTAACATATTATGGTAAGAGTCATTCAAATTACTGTCACATATAGAACATGCTATACGTTTACCAAACAATCTGTCACTCCTAATCGCTAAATCCCATGAAATCTTATACGTCTAGTCTGTTACCTGAATGAGCTAAATAATATGATTTGATATTTTACGGTAATGTGTTAATAATTTCACACATAAGTCGCTCCTGAGTATAAGTCGCACCCCCGGCCAAACTATGAAAAAAACTGCGACTTATAGTCCGAAAAATACGGTACTTGTACATCAACACGAAGCAATTCATCGTAAAGAAGTTTTGTTTTTGAGTTGAGTTTGAGTTTATTTGAAACATGCATGCATACAACATGAAACATCACAATTTCCAGTTTCTCTATTCAACATGTTCGAAAAGGAGTAGGAAGAAGCAGAGCTTATTTAATCCTTCCCCTTTTCCTTTACATAGCAGTTGCTAAAACTTTTGTTCACTTCCTGATCTCAATTTATTCACAATATAAGTAATAACAATAAAAATATATAAATAATAATTGGTGAAGTAAGTTATATTTCATATGGTGATATGAGTAAAACTATCTTGAAAATGAATGGATGGATGAGATAAATTCAGAATGTTTATCATGCTTCTTCTTTGTACTTTGTAAACACTTTAAGTTTGAAGAGTTTCTTGAAGTGGATCATTTTAGTACACTGTTTGATTTATTTGCTTAATCCATTCCATAATTTAATTCCACATAGTGATATACTGAAGGTCTTAAGTGTTGTACGTGCGTGCAAATGTTTTAAATTACATTTTTCTCTAAGATTATATTTCTCCTCTTTTGTTGAGAAGAATTGTTGCAAATTTTTGGGTAGCAGGTTATAGTTTGCTTTGTGTATAATTTTAGCTGTTTGCAAATTCACTATGTCGTGGAATTTCAGTATTTTTTATTCAATAAATAAAGGGTTTGTATGTTCTCTATATCCAACATGATGTATTATTCTAACTGATCTTTTTGGTAACTTTTGTAGTTATTTCACCATATTTCTGCACAATAACTCAGATAAGGTAACACTTGCAAGCAGTATAGAATATGAAGTGATTTCTGGTCTAGAACATAGTTTGCTTTATTCATTATTGACGTGTTTCTTGATACTTTATGTTGTATATTTTTTACATGAGATTTCCAGTTCAATTTATCATCAATCATTATACCTACACATGTGGTTTCATTTACTCTTTACATTTTTGAGGTTTATTTCTGTTTCGGTTAGGCATCGTGAGGCGTTTGTGCTTCAAAGATGCGTAGGGCAATAGGCTGCGTGCAGGTAGGAAACTTTAAATCCACTATCAAGGCAAAAATACAAAACTCACGAGATGTTCTCGTGATCTTTTTTTGTAACACCGTTAATGAATGAAGTGTACTTTTGTAGTTATTTCCCCATATTTCTGCACAATAACTCAGATATGGTAACATTAGCGAGCAATAGAGAATATGGAGTGATTTTTGGTCTAGAACATGTTTTAGTTTTGCTTTATTGGGGACGGCGTGAAATTTGGTTTCATTTACTCTTTCAATTTCTATTCCGTGTATGTGTATTTGTGTTTGACTTTCTCTTCTACTGTTACCAAATAGCATTATTTTAGTTTTACTGAGATTCAAAGATAGTCGGTTTTTGTTAATTTGTTAATTTCTTCTATTATTTGTATTAGCTTCTGTGTGTTCTCTCCTGAACAAAACACTGTTGTATCATCCGCAAATAATACTAACTTTAAATATTTTGTAACTTTACAAATGTCATTTATATAGTTAAAAGGAATTTGGTTATTTAGTTAAAAGGAATACAATAAAGCAGGTTCCTGCCTTTGTCTCTTGTTGGTGCAGACTGCAGAGTGCTGGGTCGGCCGCTGCTTCCGAGGGCGACGTACCCCGGCTTTTCTAAGCCGGCCCGAAGGATGTTCGCTGTACGGACCGCTGCTGAATCCCGGTGAACGCACGGCGTCTCATGTCACAAACGGCGGAAGGATGGCTCATGGCAAAGTGACCATCACGGTGGATGAGTACAGCTCCAACCCGACACAGGCCTTTACGCATTACAACATCAACCAGAGCCGCTTCCAACCTCCACACGTCCACATGTAAGTGCACGCATTTGTAACAGCTTCATATTACACACTGCACCTTTTAATTGGACACTTCATGGAATAACTGCGGTCTGATGGTCCAAAGTGTTTCATTTTAGTGACACCCGCTGTGCATTCCATTAGAGACCAAACAAATTAGTACTCAAAATGTTATATCTTCTATTTTTCCATATCCTCCTGAGAAGCAGCATCCATCTGTGTGGGCCCCATTTTGCATGAAGAGGCGCATGTAAAATGGCAATTAATAAATGACAGTGCGCGTCATATGACATTTTACCAGCAAACTTATTCCCAGCTGCTTCCTTCCCCGTCACTGATAAGGATATAATATCAAAACTAGATGAAGCAATTCCTGAAGGAATTGCATGTGAATGCTCCAATGCAGAAGTTGAACTGAAACGCTGACCAAAATGTAGTATGAATGTAAGAATAGTTTGAATGTTGAAGAGTTTGAGTTTCCAGGAAAAACGTAATTTGATTTGGAACTCTGGAAAATGTTAGGTGGATGAGTGGAATGTGTTGCTGTTGGAATGGTTTGAATCGGTTGAAAAATGTGGGAATTGTGGAAGTTTAAAAAATTGACAATTCATTTTGAATGGGGAAAATGTCCCTGAAAACTGGGATTTTTTTATAGAATTGTTGAAGTAGAGCACACAATTCCTCAACAGGCTGAATATTTTGGAGTTGGAACGGTTTGAATCGGATGAAAAATGTGGGAATTGTGGAACTTTGAAAAATGTCCCATTCACTTCAATAGGAATTTAATGGACATTTGGGAATTTTGGGAAAAGCGGGAATGTTTTGGAGAATGTTAAAAGACTTGAATGGTCTGAATGAGTTGAAATGGTTGGTGTTGGAATTTTTCAAATCAGTTGAGAAATGTTAAAGTATTAAAATATTTAATTGAGGAATGGTATTAAGGAATTTCAGGAAAGCCGGGAATTTTTTCAGTTCAAAGAACAACTTAGTTGGATGAGTGGAATGTGTTGATGTTGGAATGGTTTGACTCGGTTGAAAAATGTGGGAATTGTGGAAGTTTAAAAAATGGACAATTAATTTTGAATGGGGAAAATGTGGGCAGGACGGTGGCGGAGGGGTTAGTGCATCTGCCTCACAATACCAAGGTCTGGGGTTCGATCCTGCGCTCGGGATCTTTCTGTGTGGAGTTTGCATGTTCTCCCCGTGACTGCGTGGGTTCCCTCCGGGTACTCCGGCTTCCTCCCACCCCCAAAGACATGCACCTGGGGACAGGCTGATTGGCAACACTAAATTGGCCCTAGTGTGTGAATGTGAGTGTGAATGTTGTCTGTCTATCTGTGTTGGCCTTGCGATGAGGTGGCGACTTGTCCAGGGTGTACCCCGCCTACCGCCCGAATGCAGCTGAGATAGGCTCCAGCGAGCCCCCGCGACCCCAAAAGGGACAAGCGGTAGAAAATGGATGGATGGGGAAAATGTCCCTGAAAACTGGGAATTCTTGGAAATCTGGGATTTTTTTATAATTGTTGAAGGACAGCACACAATTCCTCAACAGGCTGAATATTTTGGAGTTGGAACGGTTTGAATCGGATGAGAAATGTGGGCATTGTGGAACTTTGAAAACTGTCCCATTCATTTCAATAGGAATTTAAAGGCCTACTGAAATGAATTTTTTTTAATTCAAACGGGAATAGCAGATCCATTCTATGTGTCATACTTGATAATTTTGCGATATTGCCATATTTTTGCTGAAAGAATTTAGTATAGAACAACGTCGATAAAGTTCCCAACTTTTGGTCTCTGCTAAAAAAAAAAACCTTGCCCCTACCGGAAGTAGCGTGACGTTGTCAGTTGTTCACTCCCTCATATTTTCCTATTGTTTTCAACGCAGCTAGAGCGATTCGGACCATTACCCCATTAATTTGAGCGAGGATGAAAGATTTGTGGACGAGGAACGTTAGAGTGAAGTGCAGTGAAATACTTTTTTTTTTCTCTCTGACCGTAACTTAGGTACAAGCTGGCTCATTGGATTCCACACTCTCTCCTTTTTCTATTGTGGATCACGGATTTGTATTTTAAACCACCTCGCATACTATATCCTCTTGAAAATGAGAGTCGAGAACGCGAAATGGACATTCAGTGCCTTTTATCTCCACGACAATACATCGGCGAAACGCTTTAGCTACGAGCTAACGTGATAGCATCGTGCTTTAACTGCATATAGAAACAAAAAAAATAAACCCCTGACTGGAAGGATAGATAGAAAATCAACAATACTATTAAACCGTGGACATGTAAATACACGGTTAATGCTTTCCAGGCTGGCGAAGGTTAACAATGCTGTGCTAACGACGCCATTGAAGCTAACTTAGCAACTTAGCAACCGGACCGCACAGAGCTATGCTAAAAGCATTAGCTCTCCACCTACGCCAGCCAGCCCTCATCTGCTCATCAACACCCGTGCTCACCTGCGTTCCAGCGATCGGCGGAAGGACGAAGGACTTCACCCGATGCGTTTGGTGGCCCGGAGACGTAGGAAGTCAAGGTGAGGTCGCCGGATAGCGCGTCTGCTCTCCAACAAAGTCCTCCTGGTTGTGTTGCTGTAGTCCGCTGCTAATACACCGATCCCACCTACAACTGTCTTCTTTGCAGCCTTCATTGTTCATTAAAGAAATTGCAAAAGGTGTCCAGAATACAGTGGAATTATGAAATGAAAACAGAGCTTTTTGTATAGGATTCTACGGGGTACCATAACTTCCGTTAAACTGACTACGTCACGCGCATACGTCATCATACCGCGACGTTTCAGCCGGATATTTCCCGGGAAATTTTAAATGTCACTTTATAAGTTAACCCGGCCGTATTGGCATGTGTTGCAATGTTAAGATTTCATCATTGATATATAAACTATCAGACTGCGTGGTCGGTAGTAGTGGGTTTCAGTAGGCCTTTAATGGGATTTTCGGGATAAACAGGAATTTTTAGGAAAATGTTAAGACTTGAATGTTCTGAATGAATTGAAATGGTTGGTGTTGGAATTTTTCAAATTGGTCGAGAAATGTTGATATAGTAACATTTTTAATTGAGAAATGGTATTAAGGAATTTCGTGAAAACCGGGAATTTTTCCAGTACATAAAAACAACTTTGTTTTTTGTCCTGATTAAGAGGAATGTTTTGACGGTGGAAGGGTTGAAGTGGGTTGAAAAATGTGGAAGGAGTAGTCGCCAGAAAAAAGGTCAAAAAGGGTTTGAAAAAAAAATAATTCTGGGAATTCTTGGATTTTTTTTTTAACTTGGAAAAATGATAGTTTGAATTTCCAGGATGAGTGTAATGTGTTCAAGGTGAAATGGTGTGAATCGGTTGGAAAATGTGGAAATAGTGCACGTTTGAAAAATGGCCAATTTAATTTTGAATGGGAAAAATGTCCCGGAAAACCTGGAATTCTGGGAATTTTTGGAATTTGTCAAGGAAAAGCCTGCGATTCCCGAATAGGCTGAACAGTTTGAAGTTGGAAAGGTTTGAATCGGATGAAAAAAGTGGAAGGTTGAACGAGCCAAAATCTGGAGAAGAAGAAGTAGAATAATTTTGGTGTAGAAAAAGATATGTGTGAATGCTTTGAAGCAGTCACACAATTACCTCGTGGTGCGCACTGTTAATTAAGGATGGCTATCTATTACATTTGAACCGATACTAGTACCAAATTGATACCTGAAAAACGGTGCCTGAAGCAGTACTTAGCCTGCAAATGCACACATGTAAAACATGCACATTCATGTAAAAAAAAAAAAAAATCAAAAACACACAAAACCCTTTTTAGTCTTATGGAATTGTGTATATTTGTAAAACTACTGTGTAGTGGTGCACCAAAAATCGATTCACATCTGAATCGCAATTCTTATTCATCCCGATTCTAAATCGATTTTCAAAAATGTATAACAAAAAAAAATCGTAAAATAAACTATTTTTATTTCTTATTTTTTTCTAAGAACTGATTTTTAAAACTACATTTTCAGGCCATCTCTATGCAACCAGAAGGAACTTTTCTAACCTGTTTTGAAAAAAGTTTTCTTGTAGTTATTATAACAAATAATGCAATGCAAAAATTGGTTTGAATCGAGAATAGTGTCGAATCGATTCTGAACCGACTCGTCATCCCAGGAATCTGAATCGAATCGACTTGTTAGTAGTGCCCAAAGATTTACATCCCTATTATTGTTTGTCTAAAATCTCCCTTGGGATCATAAAGTTTGTCTAAGTCTAAATAATCAAATTTTGTGAATTAAATCGAACTAGAATTTGCAATTAAGGAAGGGATTGTGTGTGAATGCGCTATGTGCGCAAGCCGGCGATACGCGTGAACGGAACTGAAATGCTTGACTGTCCAGGGTGAGTGGAGTGTGTGGATGTTGGAACTGTTCGAATCAGATGAGAAATGTGGGATTTGAAGGGGTTTGTATATTGCCCATTCAATTTTAATGGAGGGCAATTCCTGGTAATTTCAGTTCATCAGGGAATTTTCGGAACCGGGAAACATGCTGGCTTGAATGTCCAGGGTGAGCGCACTGTGTGGATGTTGGAAGGGTACAAATTGGATGGGAAATGTGGGATATGCAGTCGATTGTATATTTTCCATTCATTGTCAACGGGGGGAAAATTACCGGGAATTTTTGGATAGGGAAACATGTTTTCCCTTTGATATATCGAAAGAACCGTGTGCGTGGAAGGTTGAAAGGTGGGAATCGGGTTTAAAAATTGCGAAACATTTTGAGAATCTAGGGCATTGTAGAACTATGACTACGTCCATTAATTTGAATGGGAAAATTCTCTGGAAATTTTGGAATTTCGTGAAAACCGGAAAATTTTGATACTCGCACCATTGTCCAAGATGATATGAATGGGTTGGTGTTGGATCTCGGAATCGTTTAAAAAGTGTTGATGTACTAACAGTTTGAATTGTGAATGGGTATTTTGGAATTCCTGAAATTTCGAGAAAAATGAGAATTTGTACGAAAAAAAAAATGGTAATTTTGTTGTCCCGAAAAGGTTTTAACTAGTTTGGTTGTCCAAGGTGAGTGAAGGGTGTGAATGGTGGAATTGGGTTTAAAACATGCGAAACAGTTTGCGAATTGAAGTGATTGTAGAACTATGAATACGTCCATTAATTTGAGTGGGAACATTCCTGGAAGTTTGGGAATTTCGTGAAAACCGGAAATTTCGGAAAGTATTGATACTAGCACCATTGTCCAAGATGATATGAATGGGTTGGTGTTGGATTTCTCTGAATCATTTAAAAAATGTTGATGCACAGTTTTAATTGAGAATGGGTATTTCGGAATTCCTGAAATTTCGGGAAAACCGGGAATTTGTATGAAAATAAAAATAGTAATGTTGTTGTCCCAACTAAGAGGAATGTTTTGAAGGTGAAATGGTCAAAAACGATTCAAAAATGCCGTCTGACAAAACTTTCCAGCAAGAGGTGAAAACAAAGCTTTCGAAAACCGGGAATTCTGGGAATTCCTGGAATTTTTTTGAACTTGGTAGTTTGGTTGTCCAAGGTGAGTGAAGTGTGTGGATGGTGGAACGTTTCGAATCGGCTAAAAATGTGGGAATTGTGCTAGTTGGAAAAGTAGCCCATTCATTTTCAATGGGAAAATTGTCCCGAAAAAAACGGGAATTTTGGGTAACCTGGGATATTTTTTAAAAATATAAAAAAATTTGGGGGGGGAGCATGATTCCTGGTCGAGCCTAACATTTTGATACTTGAAACGAAGCAGCTGAGATAGACTCCAGCACCCCCGGCGACCCTGAACGGGACAAGTGGTAGAAAATGGATGGATGGAAACGGTTCAGAACAGATGAAAACTGTGGGCTGTGGCCTCCAGCAAACTTTTGCGACAGAATAATAATAAATAGATTATTTTTTTGGTGTAGAGTAAAAATAAAATCAACAACTAATTGTTGTATATTTAAAAAGAAGCTTTTAAAATGTTTGATGCTCATAATTCCAATGGTTTGTGAATGCATCATCATGGCATAATGAGGAAGTCTTGTGTTGGCTGGCTATCAGTGTTATGAGGGCTTCTGTGGGCGTTTTATGGTCGGCAATAAAGTTTCAAAAGACCGTCAGACTCTGTGTTCTCTATGCTGTGTATTGCTGCAATAATTATGACAATTTGTTGTGGATTTTACGACTTATTTATACATTTTAATTTATATTAAAACCTTTCAATACTAGTCTGTTCAACTTGAATATTACAAATTCCATAAGAATACAAATACATTTTTTATTTATTATTTCTTACATATATTTGCATATTTTTTAAAGTACTGATTTTGTACCAGTATTGGTTAAAATGTAAACGACACCTGTCCCTAGTCTGCAGTGGACATTTGTTTTTGTTTAGCCACAAATGTTATGTTGTAATGCAACACACAAATGTCCACTGCAGAAGATGCTGGTTTTCAGGCGGATATACACTCAGACAATGAAGATATTTAATTACACTTAAAATGCCTTATAATACAGTTTGAACAAATTATATGTATTTTTTAAAAATATCATTACTGTGTAGTTCTTTTACACCTAGGGTGGCCAAACCTTTTCCACTGAGGGCCACCGACTGACAAATCAAATGACGTGGGGCCATTTGGGTAGTTTTCCCCTTCAAAACTGGAAAATGCAATTTTGGTAGAAATTCTGTGCGAATTCTGTAGAGCTAAAGCCGAACTAAAATACTAAAAGTTTACACGCTGGCCAGATAGCGTCAAGTAACAAGAAATATGAGCAATATAGGGCTAAATCGCTGACATGCTAACAATAGCCTGCTTACAGTTAGCATTAGTCCCATCCATCCATCCATCCATCCATCCAGTTAGCATTAGTGAAATACCAAAATATTTTACATTGAGGTGTATACTGCAAAACTAGCTAAAAAAAAGAAGCTATCATGCTAATGTTAACATGTTAAAATACTAATTGTAGCATATGTCAAGTACCAACATACGTATATCACTCTGCAATGTATAGCTGATAAATTTGTTTAAAAATTTAGCATGCTAACATTAGCATATATCAAGTATCAAGTACCTAACACTAGCTAAAAAAGCTAGCCTATTAAAGTTAGCATGCGTCAATTACCAAAATATATTACTCTGAAATATATATCTGATACATTAGTTTAAAAAGTTAGCATGCTAACATTAGGTACTTGGTACTTGATCTATACTAACGCTAGCATGCTAACTTTTTCATCAAATTTATCAGATGTACATTGCAGAATAATATATTTTGGCACTTGACGCATGCGTCCTGTTAGCATGCTAACGTTAATAGGCTAGCTTTTTAAAATAATTTTGTTAGGTACTTGATAGATGGTAACGTTAGCATGCTAACCTTTTAAACAAATTTATCAGATATACATTGCAGAGCGATACATTTTGGTACTTGACACATGCTACAATGAGTATTTTAACATGTTAAAATTAGCATAGTACTTGGTCTATGCTAAGAAAATTAGCTAAAAACGTTAGCATGCTAACTGGTAGCATTCGTCAAGTAACAAACTATTACCACTAGCCACTGCGGTGTATACCTGCATTATTTGCCCCCCAAAAAGCTACCATGCTAAATTCAGAACGCTAACGATTGTGTCGCATGCCGTTAAAATATTAGTTACGGTCTGCAAATGGCCGCACTTTGGACACCCCCTGTTCTATACACTACGCAACTACAGAAACTTTTTGGACCTGGAAGCTTACAAAAATCAAGGCGGTCAAAATGTACGATGGCAAACAGGACGCTAACCGTCTGCTTGGCGTTGGCCGTGTTCACACACAGATCCCACTGTTTTGGAAGTCCTGCGAGCTGTGAGAAGGGCTGGCGGCGCAGCGAGCGTTGGTCCCCTCCGACGTGGAAAAGGAGACAAGGTCACCCCGCAGTTTATGTTATGTCAAAGCATTTTAACGCTTGGCAGAGGCGGCGATAAATCAGGCCAAATACCTCAATTTGAATTAAGGGTAACCGTGCCGGACAGCGCAGGACACGTTCTGGTGGGACGTCTGAGCTCGCTCCCACAATTTATCTCCTTCTCCATTTTTGTTTTATACCTCCGTGATTAAAAGTGACAGCTTTTGTCGCCGCTTCTTTATGGTGTCGCTCCGCGTTTCCTCTCGGCCTTTTAAGGGCATCGCCCGACCAATTGACCGTGTGTTAAGGTAAGTTGGAAAAGATGAAATGAAAAAATAATCAAAGGGTAAAAGGTGGGTCTGGGTGAGACTGTACATCGATAATTATTGATATGTTTTATGTGAAAATAAGGACCAGGAGAAAAATATATAAACTGTAAAGTATAACCTTCCTCTGATCATAATCTCCTTTAGATATCATGGTGGAAAGGAGACGTCAACATAAGCATAGAAAACACTCAATCAATGTAAACAAAATTGTAAAAATCACATTAGCTCAGTTGGCAGAGTGGCCGTGCCAGCAACCTGAGGGTTCCAGGTTCGATCCCCGCTTCCGCCATCCTAGTCACTGCCGTTGTGTCCTTGGGCAAGACCCTTTACCCACCTGCTCCCAGTGCCACCCACACTGGTTTAAATGTAACTTAGATATTGGGTTTCACTATGTAAAGCGGTTTGAGTCACTAGAGAAAAAGCGCTATATAAATATAATTCACTTCACTTCACATTGAACACTTATAATTTGTAAGAAATGCTTAGTAAAATGTAAGAAAATAGTGTGAAAATGTAAACAGAGATGTTTGCTCTAAATACTGCTTTGCACACTCTTGGCATTCTCTCGATGAGCTTCAAGCACACCTGTGAAGTGAAAGCTATTTCAGGTGACTACCTCTTGGAGCTCATCGAGAGAATGCCAAGAGTGTGCAAAGCCGTAATCGGAGCAAAGGGTGGCCTCTAGTTTCTATGAAGAAGCTAGAATACAAAACATGTTTTCAGTTATTTCACCTTTTTTTTTTAAGGCAAAACTCCACATGTGTTCATTCATAGTTTTGATGCCTTCAGTGACAATTTACAACCTAAATAGTCGTGAAATTAAACAAAACACATTGAATGACGAGAAGGTGTGTCCAAACTTTTGGCCTGTACTGTGTATGTATATATATATATATATATATATATATATATATATATATATATATTGAAGCCAAGCTATTTCGACATAAATGGAATGCTTACCCCAAAAAATCGGAAACAACATCGCTGGACAGTTGTCTCTTTGGTCCAGCTTACTAGGGAATTTTTTTCCGGTTTATTTGGGTAAGTACTCCATATATGTCGAAATAGCTTGGCTCAAAATTACACATTTTGCAGCTTTGAGTCGTTTTAACCTCTATTTATCGGCTTCTGTCTGCTCCAACGTTTCACCCTCTTCTTCGTGCTGGCTTCTAAAAGCAGCAGTTAATCCTTCATTCATTCATCTTCTAAAAGATAAGGTTGTGAATCCTCATTTGTCCAAAAATAGTCATCTTTGTTGTTTGTTACCGAGTCTGCAATGATTAGAACACACACAAGCATTTTGTATCCGGAAGTAGGAACACACTGGAAGTCGGATGTGCGCTGCTATGGAAACAGAAATCAATGCGCGGAATAAATCAATGATTAAAATGATCAAAATAAGGTAAATATTGAACATATTACGTATTGTTATGAAGGTGTCTGTTACTACATTATATTTAGACATAAATGGAGTACTTACCCAAATAACCCGGAAAAAATGCACCTGGCCAGCTTGACCAAAGAGACAATTGTCCAGCGAGTGTCACACCATATTGACCATGATACACCCAGAACGTCATGTGTGTATTATGACGGACTGTATAGCTAGCTGTGTACAAACAAAACATGAAATGTGGGCTAATACTTTACAGATACTGTAATGTGATTGTTCATGTTTTTCAGTCCGTACAGATCGGTGTCCTATTGCATTGTTGTGCATTACAAACTCAAAACGCCTTTCGTGTTGTTGTAGAAATGAGCTTATCTTTTTCCGTAGTTAGCTTTTACGGCTAATACCGTAGCACGCCGACGTGTTAGTACGCTAGAAAAATATTTCCTCAGTGTTCGCTCTTACAATAACAATGCTGCTACAGCTTGGTTATTACACAGGTTACAGTCTAGGGCGTACCCCGCCTTACGCCCGAATGCAGCTGAGGTAGGCTCCAGTACCCCAGCGACCCCGAACGGGACAAGCGGTAGAAAATGGATGGATGGATGGAGAACGTAAATTAAGTATTGGTGACAATTAGGCCTGGGCGATATATCGAGTTTGTAAGATATATCGATATATTTTAAACAAGATATGAATGAAGAAAACATCGTACTATCGATATAATTTATTTTATGTTAAAATTACCGAACGCCACTTATTTGTTGTGTTCCCCCTCCATGGGCTACTAAACCCCTCCCCTTCCTCCTTCCAAGAGCGTCTCAGAACATCCATGATTGGTTGGTTGTTTACTTTGATGAGTCACGATTGGTTAGGGACAGGCCAATCAGAGGCAAGATAGGGCGGGTCATCGAACCAGGAAGGGAAATCACAAAGTGCCTGCCTGCAAATGTATTTTTTTTAAATCTGAGTTTGATACATGTTGTATTATTTGCACAGCTATGTTATTTGTCTTACTTAGAAATAATATTTTTCTATTTTATTTATGTTGTGTGGTGTTCGGGTCTGTGGGACCCGTTTGCATTTTTTATTAAAAGAAAAATGATACAATTAATACATTTTTCAAACTGAGACTCACTGACTTTGGCTCATTTTCTGTGAAGAACATATATCAGAATACATATTTAATGACCACACACCATACACCCCCCCCCTACACATTTCTATTACATATAAGATGTCTGGGTCCACTAGACCTGGGGCTAATAGAAGTGTGGACATTGATGTTATGTGTACCACACACACACACACACACACACACACACACACACACACACACACACACACACACACACACACACACACACACACACACACACACACACACACACACACACAGCAGGCCTAGACAGGAGGAGGACAGAGTGTAGGTACACAGAACATCAGAGGGTCAAATGTGCGAGAAAATGAGAGCAGACAGTGTTGACAAACAATGTTGCAACCTTGTGTGGGAACCGCAGGTGCAGAAACACAAAAGAAGAAACTGGCAGAGAAATTGTTTGTGCAACGTTCATATTGTTGTTACTCAGCCAGCGTTTGTGGGTCTGATGGACCCGTTGCATTTTGTGGCTTTTAATGCCTCACAATCAAATACTTTTATGTTAAAATACTGAACATATGTTTATTGGGATAAGGTAAACATCTTTTTGCCACAAAATGCAACGGGTCCAACAGACCCACAAACGCTGGCTGAGTAACAACAATATGAACGTTGTACGGAAAATTGAACATATGTTTATTGGGATAAGGTAAACATCTGTTCAGTATTTTAACATAAAAGTGTTTGATTGTGAGGCATTAAAAGCCACAAAATGCAACGGGTCCAACAGAGCCACAAACGCTGGCTGAGTAACAACAATATGAACATTACACAAGGGTTAAACAGTTTCTTTTCTGTGCTGTTAATACCCATCTTGGCTAACTGGGTCAATAAAAGTGTTTACAGTACAGTTGTCATTCACTTCAATTTCACTGAATATCGCTCAAAAATGAATATCATTATATGTATACTTTCACCAGAAAATATATCGAGATATATATCGAATATCGAGTTTAAATAGAAATATACCGAGATATACATTTTCGTCCATATCGCCCCCAGCCTTAGCAGTGTTTCCCATAAACTGCCAAGATACCTGTGGCGGTGGGGGCGTGGCTGTGGGCGTGGTCACCGTGACATCATCAAGTAATTTGCATAATTTACTACAATGATTTGATTTTCTCTATAAAGGCTAAAAAAATGTATACTTACTAATTAATAATAACAGTTTTGTTTTAAAAGTCCATCCATCCATCCATCCATCCATCCATCCATCCATCCATCCATCCATTTTACAATATAATTACAACACTTTATGTACATATTTATATACAGATTTGAACAATAAGTTATTCACTGAAATATATTTATTAATTGTGGTTCTTACAAAAAATATATCTTATAAAATATAAAAGCTAAAATGTCTCAAAGCTCTGCCCCTTTAATTAGTGCATACTAAATAATTTAACTTTAGCCTACTACTACAACCATATTATTTACCAGCAACATAAAGTGAAACAGAGGCAGAGGTGTCCTGCCACAGTCAGTAACAAATAAACAGAAAACACTAGTGGTGGTAGATAGACACAGAGCTTCATCAAACATCTGATCCACTGAACAAAGAGCTCCAAAAATCTTGAACTTTAGACTGCCATCAGTTTTACTCCCTACACTTAACCATGTGTTTCCTACTGCCTGCAGACTTTGCACCCTTTGTTATATACACATGTTGTGTTTCTAATATAAATACATTTAATAAAGTCAAATACAAATAAGGCAACAAGAGAAGTATCCTAAACTTCTCTTTTGTAAAGTCAATCAATCAATCAATCAATCAATCAGAAATCTGAACAGCCGATATTTGACTTGACTTGACTTTATTTATTCATGCTTGCAGTGGAGCCAAGGCCCCACTGAAAAAACAGCTGAACTTTACAATGAATATTAAACAAACAAAGATAAAAAAAATTAAAAGAACAGACAGTATTTTATATAAAAAAAACATTTTCATTTTCAGGGCAACAGCAGCATGGAAACTATTAGCATTCTGGTATATGACTGTATTACTTATTTAATTAGATAGTATTATTATACAGTTTAATTGCATGATATGGGCATCTACATCAACTATATGTTTTGCCTGAGGAGCTGGAGAGGACAAAAAAATAATAAATACATATTTTTTTAATTTTTTTTAATTTTTAATTTTTAATTTTTATTTTTATTTTTTTATTTTTTTATTTGTGGCGGACGTAATTCTTTCGTAGTGGGCCGCCACAAATAAATGAATGTGTGGGAAACCCTGCTTAGTGACAATTGATGAATTCATTTTTAATATGATTTAGCGGGAGAATTGCTTATCATTGCTAGCTACCTAGAACGAGCCGGTATTTACATGTTAGAATGCGAAAAAAACAAAAACCTTTTGTCTTCTTGTCCCTCATAATGATTGTGAACGATAGGCAAAATCCCCAAAAGTGCAGTTCCCCTTTAAAACCTACACCGGTCATTTTTATATATGGAAAAAAAATGAATTATGCGTGAATGTCGCCACATTTTGTCGAGGTAAACCAACCCCCCCTTAGTTAGGTGCACGTGATGAGGCTAGGGGGGGCCTTTCCCCAGATATGTGTTTGGATAAATACATTAGGCTGTTTCCTGGCTTCCACAGAGCCTGCAGTGTTTTACGCTGTCATTCTAAAACCCAGACTGGGAACCCCGGGATCCCTCATGCACACACACACACACACATACACACACACACACACACACACACACACACACACACACACACACACTCTTCCATCAGCCCATCCCCCGCTATGTTAAAAAATGCTCACAGAATACCCGCTCTGTTCTGGGAAAAGCAAAGGCTTGTTTAGATTTGAGAGATAATGATCCGACTTGCTCGTGGTTCCTCTCCGGCTTCATCCAAAGTATTTGGGGGATAACGTCGTCAAAGGGAGAGAGAACTGGAACCGAGGCGGTTGCTTCTCTTTTGAAATCCAATCTCTCCTCATGCCCGCCCGCCTCCCCCTACTTCCCCTTCCTCGAGTGAATATTTAGATTTTGTGATGGAGTACACCCGTGCTCTGGACCGAGAAGGTATGGCGAGATGAACTACATGTGAAAATATGTATGTCACAGTGGCAGTCGTAATACCGCTCTGTAACTTGACCCTGAAGTCAAAGAGGTCGTTCTTGGCGGCCCGGGACGTCCGTCTGTGGCTGTAAGCGAGCGACAGACTTAGTCCAGGCCTATTCGTGTCTGGTTTATTTTTCTGAGAGCGTGCCGGCGTGCGTGAGTGTGTGTTTCCTTCTTGCTCTGGCCCCCTCGTCATCGTCTCATGAAATGAAATGCTCAACAACTTGGAACATATGCTTCGAGTTGGGACACTAATGGCTTCCAATCCAATTTGAGCAGAATGTGGACCAGACTACGAGCCTAAAATACAAGAAAAATACATAAAAAGGGACTAAATGTTTAATAGTCTTTTTTTTTCTTCTTCTCACCGTTTTATACAATATAAATGATATACAAAACCCAAAACCAGTGAAGTTGGAACGTTGTGTAAATCGTAAATAAAAACAGAATACAATGATTTGCAAATCCTTTTCAACCTATGTTCAATTGAATAGTAACTAACACATCTGTGAAGGCACCATTAATGCTGAAAGGTACATACAGGTTTTGGAGCAACATCTGCAATGTTATCATGGACGCCCCTGCTTATTTCAGCTAGACAATGCCAAGCCACTTGTTACAACAGCGTGGCTTCATAGTAAAAGAGTGCGGGTACTAGACTGGCCTCCCTCTAGTCCAGACCTGTCTCCCATTGAAAATGTGAAGCGCATTATGAAGCCAAAATAAAATACCACACCAGAGACCCTGGACTGTTGAACAACTTAAGCTGTACATCAAGCAAGAATGGGAAATAATTCCACCTGAAAAGCTTAAAAAATTGGTCTCCTCAGTTCCCAAATGTTTTACTGAGTGTTGTTAAAAGGAAAGGCCATGTAACACAGTGGTAAAAATGCCCCTCTACCAACTCTTTTGCAATGTGTTGCTGCCATTAAATTCTAAGGTAATGATTATTTGCAAAAAAAATATAAGTTTCTCAGTTCGAACATAAAATATCCTGTCTTTGCAGTCTATTCAATTGAATATAAGTTGAAAAGGATTTGCAAATTATTGTATTCTGTTTTTTTTAATGAACTACACAATGTGCCAACTTCACTGATTTTGGGTTTTGTACATTTGGCCAACAATGTTGATGACACATTCTCGCTGCAATTTTGACAAGCGAACAAAGGCTAATATGCCTCCACAGTGCAGCTTCTAATTGACTAATCCTCGTTTCTATGGCAGCAAATGAACTGCTTCCTACAAGTATTACAAGGAGTAGCTAAATATGCTGCACTACACACCGTAAGATGATACAAAAAAGCTAGCTCGCCGCTAAGCATGAGCTCTTAAATGTAAACGAGGTAGGCGGATAGATACAAATATGAGTGTCAAAAAGTCGATTTTCGAATTAATTGTGATTCTTATTTGTAATGATTCTTAATAGATTTAAAAAATCAAAAATTGTTAATTAAAAAAAATATATATATATTTTTTTTTAATTTATTTTATTTGTTTTTAATCCGTCCTGTCCAGTTACTCAGGCAAACCATATTGTTGATGTAAATCACAGGTGTCAAACTCAAGGCCCGGGGGCCAGATCTGGGCCGCGACATCATTTTATCTGGCCCGCAAACACCTGGAAATGTGTCAATAAAGTACTTAATATTTTCTCACCAAATGTAATTGATTTTTTTCATTTTGACAGAAACAATATACTGTATGTACTACTTGAAATTGCATGCCTTTTAAACTTCAATAGTATCCAATATTGCAACAAATATTACAGTATATTATCATACTTTACAAACATGTTTTTGTCTAAATAAAAATAAATTAAAATACTTAACATTACAGCAAACTACCCATCAAATTAATAAAAATGACAACCATTTTTACGGTGTTCTTTACAGCAGTGGTCCCCAACCACCGCCGCACAAGAAATAAAAAATTAAAATAAAAAACAATTTATTTTTATTTTTTTTATTTTTTTATTAAATCAACATAAAAAACACAATATATACATTATATATCAATATACATCATTACAGTCTGCAGGGATACAGTCCGTAAGCACACATGATTGTATTTCTTTATGACAAAAAAAAAGCTGCCATATTTTTACTGTCAAATCTACGGTTGTTGTTTTTAACGGTGTATTACTGTAAATGTAAAAACGATACATTTGTTTTTACGGTAGAAAAACTGGCAGCTAAGTTGCCAGAATAAAAAAGGTTTTGTTATTGTTTACAAACTCAGGAAATAAAGCAGTTTTTGCTTGTCTAGGTATTTTGCACTGTTGACTTATTTTTACTAACTTGTATATAATAAGAGAATAAAAAAACATTTGAAAGCATTTTAGCTTCCTTGCTAGCAAGATAGCAGCTAACATCCCTCCGCAGTGCAAAGCTGCTTCTAAATAACCAATCCTTGCCTACGTTGTGGCAAATAAACAACGTTTCTTGAGTCTGTTCAGCTGATTGGAGAGCTGGCTTCCGCTGCTAGTGGGTCCATGAGGATGACTTCTGTTTTGTTTGAACAGCCGTTTTACTGCCGTGTTACAGACACTGTTTAGAAACAATTAAAGTATTTAAATAAACATTTACAGAATATTTCTGTCTAAATAACTCATTTCGCAACGTATATATCTGCGGTGTGGCTAAAATATGGCAACATTTTTTTTTTCTTCTGAAATTTAGTGGGTGAGGCTTATAAACCAGTGCGCTCCATAGTCCGGAAAATACAGTCTGTTACTCTAATATCTCTATAAATCTGGAACATTTTTATTTTGCATGTGATCTTTGGACGCAAGGTCACCCACCATATCCACGTTACACACATTTACAGTTGACAGATTATGTTCGCTCTTCTTTGCACATTTACAATGAATATAAAAGGACTGCAAAGAGATGAGTTTTTGGTTGAACAAACAGTTGCCTGAACCATTTTTCTAATGGAAATACTCTTCCAATCTGCATGGCTGCCCCTGATAAGAAATGCCCTGTTTTATAAGCGATCATGTCGACCCTTCCTTTTTGAATCAATTTATTTTTGTGTTTGCCTTTTTAATATAAGACTTTGCTGAGGAAGACAAGGTGATCGCTTTTGAACGAAACTCGCTTGTTTTTTTTTTTCTCCACCAAAGTTATTTTCATTCTCGGCTTACCAGCATATGTGGTTTCTCTTATGCCCGCCGGCAAAGAGTGAAATGGGAATAATGTCATCGTATTTATTTCGTACCATTGATGATTCCCTTTTGTCGCCCCCTTTGAGAATGAACTAGTTGTATCATTTAGAACAGGGATATTATAAAAAAAAAAACATTCATTGTATGTCAGCTTCTCAGTCCGATCATAGTATCCTAGAACAGGTATGTCAACTAGTTACATGTAGTTTTAAGAAATCATTTACATTGTCATTTTAACTGAGATTAAGCATTTATTTTCCCCGTCCTTTTGAATAATGGATGACCTTGAACACTGGTATGACTAGACAGGTCAGGGTGGTCCATGCACCATAAAATGGTACTTTCCATAAGCGCAGGCCAATAACAGATTTTGATAGATGATATATTGTCCCACAAATTATTGCCGTCAAACATATTGTTATTGTAAGACTATTTTATGCAGTATTGTACCATATTTTTCGGACTATAAGGCGCACTTAAAATCATTTCATGTTCTCAAAAATGGACAGTGTGCCTTATAACCCGGTGCGCCTAATGTACGGAATAATTCTGGTTGTGCTTACCGACCTCGAAGCAATTTTATTTGATACATGGTGTAATGATAAATGTGACCAGTAGATGGTAGTCACACATACGAGATATGTTTAGACTGCAATATGGCGCCAGTAAACATCACCAAAACTTTAAATGTCCCATTGAGAATATACTTTAGAACATTACACACAGCGCTCAAAAATCTGTCAAAATGTTTTAGTACAACTTTGAAACCGCACCGCTTGATGGATTGTCAGCACATTACGGCTACTGTAGTCAGACATACGAGTATTATTATGGTGTGTGTATAAGGACTGCAGAATGGCACCCATTGGCAGACATGATTTGGCGTTTTGTTCTGCAATATTATGCAAAACCAACTTGTCTTACCTTCTGGTACACCTGCTGATCTGTATATGGGATCTGCATACCGTATTTTTCATAGTATAAGTCGCTCCGGAGTATAAGTCGCACAGTCCGAAAATGCATAATAAAGAAGGAAAAAAACATATATAAGTCTGGAGTATATGTCGCATTTTTTGTGGAAATGTATTTGATAAAACCCAACACCAAGAATAGACATTTGAAAGGCAATTTAAAATAAATAAAGAATAGTGAACAACAGGCTGAATAAGTGTACGTTATATGACTCATAAATAACCAACTGAGAACGTGCCTGGTATGTTAACGTAACATATTATGGTAAGAGTCATTCAAATAACTATAACATATAGAACATGCTATACGTTTACCAAACAATCTGTCACTCCTAATCGCTAAATCCCATGAAATCTTATACGTCTAGTCTCTTACGTGAATGAGCTAAATAATATTATTTGATATTTTACGGTAATGTGTTAATAATTTCACACATTAGTCGCTCCTGAGTATAAGTCGCACCCCCCGCCAAACTATGAAAAAAACTGCGACTTATAGTCCGAAAAATACGGTATGTGCTCCAATCACTCTATCACAAAAAAATAAGAGTTGCAGAAATTATTGGAAACTCAAGACAGCCATGACATTATGTTCTTTACAAGTGTATGTAAACTTTTGACCATGACTGTAAGTGTGCATTTGCTTACAAGAGGGGGTGCTGGAGCCTATCTCAAGGGACAAGCGGTAGAAAATGGATGTATGGATGGGTCTTTAATGACAATCCACAAGTCATAGCTGATCATTTTGCAATATTTTGTTCCATATAAACATGTAGTTGAGTATCTACAGTTCCCTTTTATGGTCTATTGTTTTGTCTAGTATGTTGCTGCATGGAGGGGCCCTTGTAACTGGAGAACCCTTGATTAAGTCCCCTCTCCACCCCTGACCTGCTTTGGTTGCCCCACAGAATGGTTGTGGAATTGGAGACGGTGGTAGCGGTGGGTGGGGTTAAGTGTCACAGTTGACATTGTACAGGTCTGTGTGTGTGTGTGAGGGTTTTGGCGGCTGAGTCTCGGAGCCTGGCATTGCCGGGCACCATCTCCTGATTAGGCCCTCTCCCCTCAATTCTCCCTCAAAAACGAAATGGAGGTAACGTGGCCCAAGCCTGCAACGTCTCAACATGACATGTCCACCGCTTTTAAGTGTTGGCGGTTCGTCTCCGTGTTGATAATCTCTCCCTCGTTTATTAACACAAGCAATCCACTTCATCTGACATGTAATTTATTAGCGTGGAAGACACGGCGCTACTCCAGACCTGCAGCGTGTTTACCTTCACAAAGAGCACTACACAAGTCACAGCCCATAATCAAGGACACAAAACAGTGTTGCGACAACAAGACGAAGGAGTGGTCAAACGCTCTTGAAGTGCTGCCGTTACTACAAGAGCGTTTTAGTTCCACACGGGTTACTTGTAATTGTTACATGTGTAGATGTTTACAATGCATCAAGCAAATATTTGTTTTGCGCTGACTCAAATGTATGTTACCGTTTTCTACATAATAAACTACAATAGCAATGAAGAACTAGAGACTTTTTATTATCAAGAATAGACTAGTGTTGTCCAAAATAGACTAGCTTTGATAGCTAGTCTACTAACAGATATAAGTAAGCACTTTATGCTACTTTATATTAGAAATGGCAACAGCGGAAGATAAATGCCACATAAGAAGGTAGAGAAAAAGAAGACGCTTATGACTACGGCGTCAGCAAGGACTACAATTGCGGACGCGCGCACATTTTTTCAGGACTTATGCAGATCCCAAATACACAGCAGCAGCTACCAGAAGGTAAGAAAAGTTGCTTTTGCATAATATTGCGAAACAAAATGCCAGATAATGTCTGCTAATATGTGCCATTTTGCAGTCCTTATACACACACACACACCATAAAAATACTTGCATGTTTAATGTGCAGACAATCCATCAAGCGGTGTGACTTCATAGCTTACCGAAGTCGTACAAAAACATTTTGACAGATTTTTGAGCTCCGTGTGTAACGCATTCTTTCCAACATTGAGACCTCCGAATTCGGGAGATTGTTGGCGGGGTTAAGGGGGGAGGAGTATATTTACATATATATATATATATATATATATATATATATATATATATATATATATATATATATATATATATATATATATATATATATATATATATATATATATATATATAAATAAAATAACTACTTGAGTTTCAATGTTCATTTATTTACACATATACACACACAAAAGTCTGATCTACAAAATGTGCAGGCAGCATACCCCTTCCCCTTCGAGCTGTCCTGGATGAACTGAAATAGTTTTTTCCAATCATGGTTGTCCGGGTGGAAATTGGGAGAAATTCGGGAGAATGGTTGCCCCGGGAGATTTTCGGGAGGGGCACTGAAATTCGGGAGTCTCCCGGGAAAATCGGGAGGGTTGGCAAGTATGGTGTAATGTTCTATATTCTCAATGGAACATTTAAAGTTTTGGTGTTGTTTACTGCCATCATATTGCAGTCTACATGTATCTCTTGTGTTACTGCCATCTGCTGGTCACACTTATCATTACACCATGTACCAAATACAATTGCTTCGAGGTCAGTAAGCACAACCAGAAATATGCCGTACATTAGGCGCACCGGGTTATAAGGCGCACTGTCGAGTTTTGAGAATGAAATGATTTTAAGTGCGCCTTGTAGTCCGTGTTTACCATGAATTGATTAACGTGGACCCCGAGTTAAACATGTTAAAAAACTTATTCGGGTTGTCACCATTTAGTGGTCAATTGTACGGAATATGTAATGTACCTGCAATCTACTAATAAAAGTTTCAATCAATCAATCAATCCGAAAAATACGGTAATTGATCAAAACCTGGTTTGACATTGGTCCGTGTTGAACATCAAAGTCCTTTCGCACTGTTCTTTGGACAGTCGTGATTATTTGTTTTAACGCTTTTTGGGACTTTTGCTGTCAAATGCAACTACACTAAATAAATCCACAATGTGATTGGTTAACACTTCCTATTACAGTAGCTCTATCAGTGTTTCCCATAAACTGCCAAGATACCTGTGGCGGTGGGGGCGTGGCTATGGGCGTGACTATGGGCGTGGTCACCATGGCATCATCGAGTAATTTGCATAATTTACTACAATGATATGATTTTCTCTAAAAAGGCTAAAAAAAATGTATACTTACTAATTAATAATAACAGTTTTGTTTTAAACGTCCATCCATCCATCCATCCATTTTACAATATAATTACAACACTTTATGTACATATTTATATACAGATTTGAACAATAAGTTATTCACTGAAATATATTTATTAATTGTGGTTCTTACAAAAAATATATCTTATAAAATATAAAAGCTAAAATGTCTCTTAAAGCTCTGCCCCTTTAATTAGTGCATACTAAGTAATTTAACTTTAGCCTACTACTACAACCATATTAATTACCAGCAACATAAAGTGAAACAGAGGCAGAGGGGTCCTGCCACAGTCAGTAACAAATAAACAGAAAACAGTAGTGGTCAAATACAAATAAGGCAACGAGAAGTATCCTACACTTCTCTTTTGTAAAGTAAATCTGAACAGCCTATATGGGCATCTACATCAACTATATGATTTGCCTGAGAAGCTGGACAGGACAAAAACAAAACAAAAAAAACAACAAATAAATAAAATAAATCTATTTGTGGCGGACGTAATTCTTTCGTGGCGGGCCGCCACAAATAAATGAATGTGTGGGAAACACTGTCTATTATTATTCTTTTTTCTAATTGATTTGTAGAGGCATGGTTTCGTCAGGCAAAAATAAGTTTTGCATTTCTCGTTTTTGCGATTCAACAAAAGATGTAGTGTGATATCTACCCACGTCATTGCTTTCCTCTTCCTCCGTCTGCAGCTCGGCGGCGTTCATGCCACGCTCGTCTCCTCAGCCTTCCTCCCATCAGCCCCGAAGCCACGCAGACTGTCGGCAGCACAATTAAGGCCTGTGCCGTAATGAAAGGGGCATTAGCAGAAGCAATTTATTTCCCAACGTAGCGCCGGAAGGTTTTTTTTTCCCAGTGCCGATTTTCCAACGTGGGCCGCTTTTATGTGCTGCACTTTCCCAAAACAGCAGGAGCGAAGGAAAGGATTGAGGACGAGTCATTCTGGCTGAACAAATGGAGAATAGCAAGGAGGCCTCAAGGCGGAGTGTCATCATATTTTCTTTAAATTGTTCCAGTATTTTTTGCGGTATGTCCCACATGGTCACATGGTTGTAATCATGCCGCATTTACGTTCTGTCTGGGCTCTACCACTTTCTCAGACCTTCTGGGCTTTCTTGTTTCGCTTGTTCTTGTCTCCCACCTTTGCCGCTCTCTGCTCCCTCGTGCACACCCCCCCACCCCCACCCCCCTATCTGTTATTCCTGTGTTCATTTTGTTCCTCTGAAGTTTATTGAATTAGCTCAGACAGCTGAAACGCGGAAGATAAGAGAGGCGCGCTCTGCACCTCTCCGAGAAAACGGTGGTGCACAGCGAGCGAGCGGCGTGTTTGAGTCTGGCGGCGGGGGAGGGGAACTGATCCAGACAGGAAACGGGGAGCGTCGTGATTTGATGCTTCCCCTGAACAAGTGATAAACTCTGGTGCCAGTGAGAGACTAACTGGTTTGAACTCGGCCCAGTTGCCATTGTATTTCAAATGTACTGTGCTGATGTAAGAAATTACGATTTATATCCTAGTACGAGATAAAAAATGTCTATTGTACGATATAACTCGATTGTCTATATTGGAATTTTAACATCTGGGCTGCGGTTAATGTACAAAACCCACAACCAGTGAAGTTGGCACGTTGTGTAAATCGTAAATAAAAACAGAATACAATGATTTTCAAATTCTTTTCAACCTATAATTGAATAGACTGCAAAGACAAGATACGTTTGAACTGGAAAACGTTATTTTTTGCAAATGTTAGCTTGTTTGGAATTTGATGCCTGCTGTTATGTTTACATAGCGGGTAGATGACGGCAACAGACACCAGGGGGTCGTAATGTTCAATGATTTATTATATATATATAGTTAACATAAACCAAAAAGGGCAACGCAGAAGGGATCCGACATTCGCTTGAGGTCCGTGGGGCAGAGAGAGACGCCAGAGTCCGGGGCGAGTGAGTAGTCGAGGAACGAGGGAGGAAGTCACAGTCCAGAGGGAGATCCAGGGAGAAGTGAGACGCACAGCTCACTCTAAGGGCGACAGAGGGTAGGTACACCATAGAAAAAAGGTATCCAAAGAGGTAAACTAAGTTCCCGCATGCATCCTTGGGTCCAATGGTCCTTTATCCAGGTCGCCCTCATCAGTCCCAGGTGTGCAGATTGCCGATTGTTTGCAGGCTTGTCGCTGCGTGGGCGTGCTGCGCTCAATGTGAGCGGGGGCGTGTCCGGGCGAGCAGCCAGAGGAGGAACTGTGACACTCAGTTGCAGGAGGGAAGCGGGTTCGAATCTGCACCGTGACACCTGCAACATGTTTCAAAAACTCAATGACAAGCCAGAACACTCACTTCTATTCTCACTTGTATTGGTATATTTATTTAACTTTTATTTATCAAGGGTAAAGCAATTAAAAACAGATTTCCATGTTATTAAAAAGTAATGATTTTGATTTGAGAATCATTTTGAATCGAGAATCGATTCTGAATCGAATCATTACCCCTGAGAATCGAATCGAATCTTGTGTTGCCCAAAGATTCACAGCCCTAGTAGTTATGGTGTGTTGGTCAGTTCAGTCTCAGCTGTCCGTTGCACCCTACAAAGTGTTAATACTGTAAGTATTGTACTAAACAAGCACCAGCTGTTTGATTTTAAAGTGCATCTTAGTTGTTGTTTTCATTTACACATTTGAAGGCGTTAAAATCGCCATGTAAAATCGCTAATGTTAATCAGTAGCATGTCAATAGCAAAACCAATTTATATCAGCATCAAGCGAGCACATTTTTGGAAAAGTGGAGCCTTACTTAACTTAATTTGTATTGTTTTTTTTTTGTCAGTTTCCTTGTTGGCATTGAAAATTGCAACATTACATGGAGGTAGTTTGGCTGCGTCCGCTCCCAGTGCTGCTGGAGTGATCGCAGAGTGCCGAGTCGGCAACTGGGCATGACATCAGGCACAACCCAGGTACCAAAATATGGATTTATCTGAATTGGTGCCCGTTAAGACGGGCGGGATTCGGTCGGTGACAAAAAAGTACCGGATTTGGTACCTATCCCTAACAACACCTTAGTTACCTAAATCAGACAACGAAAAAATATTATAAATGCCAAAATGGGGAGGACTTAAATAGGTGCCTTGAGGAACACCTCAGTTATGTAAATCCCAAGACTTCCCTCTCCAGAGCAACATTAGCGACTTCCTCCTGGGGAATCCCGAAGCGTTCCCAGGCCAGAGAGGAGATGTAATCCCCCAATCTGGTCCTTGGCCAGCCGCGGGGCCTCCTCCCAGTGGGACGTGCAACGAGGACCTCCCTAGGGAGACGCTCGTGAGGCATCCGCACGAGATGCCCGAACCACCTAAGCTGGCTCCTTTCCAAGCGAAGGAGCAGCGGCTCTACTCCGAGTCTCTCTCGGGTGACTGAACTTCTCACCCTATCTCTAAGGGAGATGCCAGCCACCCTTCTGAGGAAACTCATTTCGGCCACTTGTATCCGTGATCTTATTCTTTCGGTCATGACCCACAAACAAACAAAATACAATGATTTGCAAATCCTTTTCAACCTATATTCAATTGAATAGACTGCAAAGACAAGATATTTAACGTTCAAACAGCTCATTTGGAATTTGATGCCTGCAACATGATTCAAAAAAGCTGGCACAAGTGGCCAAAAAGACTGAGAAAGTTGAGGAATGCTCATCAAACACTTATTTGGAACATCCCACAGGTGAACAGGCTAATTGGGAACAGGTGGGTGCCATAATTGGGTATGAAAGCAGCTTCCATGAAATGCTCAGTCATTCACAAACAAGGATGGGGCGAGGGTCAACACTTTGTGAACAAATGCGTGAGCAAATTGTCAAACAGTTTAAGAACAACATTTCTCAATGAGCTATTGCAAGGAATTTAGGGATTTCACCATCTACGGTCCGTAATATAATCTAAAGGTTCAGTGAATCTGGCTACAGTAGCTTACAGTCACCGCTAACAGCAAGAATGTAAACAAAAGGGTAGATCTACACAAATATTAATTGTAGGGTTGTCCCGATACCAATATTTTGGTAAGCCAAAATGCGGCCGTTCTCCCTTTTCTGTCTACACACATTGTCTGCTTGTAAGTACGCTGTGATTGTGCGCTGCCAAACATGCTCCCCTGCTCGGAAAACGACGCGCCTTCATGCTCGTTAAAACGGGGGCGGGGACTGGCACTTTTTGGAGTTGGTATAGTACCGAATATGATTCATTAGTATCGCGGTACTCTACTAGTAGCGGTGTACCGTATAACCAACCCTACATTGCAGTATCAACTAGATACGGCTCTTGTACTTGGTATCATTACAGTGGATGTCAGGTGTAGATCCACACAGGGCATTTGTTTACATTGAGGAGCGCTGGCTTGCTGTTAGCGGTGAGCTATTGTATTCTCCTACGGTGTGAAGTGAAGCATGTTTAGCGAGTTCTAAATCCTGCAGGGATGATACTTGTAAGAAACATACTTTTATTTCTCGCCATGTAAGCGAGGATTAGTGATTTAGAAGTAGCTAAAACACTGCCGATTGTGGATGTTGATTCATTAGTACCACGGTACTTTATTAGTCATCATCGGCGGTCACTCGAACGAGTATGACGATCTTCCAGGTAGGGCTGTATCCCTTTATGGAGGATGCCTGCGCGTGACTTTGTTTAACATGGGGAGACTGGTGCACAGACAGTCACCACACGATCCTGGACAGAATCGGGTCAGGGTCCAGTGGCATGGAGTCCAAGACGACTGGGGACCCTTTTCTGCTGCAGCCTTTTTTCCGCCATTGCAGCCGTTGTGGTAGTTCTTAAATCTACCGTCTTCCGCCTGCTCCGCCGTTGAGGTCTTCACCGTATCCCTGGCTAGGGGTTAGTCAGGTACTAGGCCTTTGCCAAGGGCCACCTGGGGTAACAGTAGTAAAGGGGTTAACCTCCTAGTGTCCCAAGACCCCATAGAGGAGCCTCCACTGCCGGATGCATTTTAACGTCATGCCCAGGACAAACTATATTAGTACCGTTATACCGTACAACCCTAGTTCTGAGTTCACGATAAGTTGACTGATGACTTCCTGCCTTTTCCAGTACATTGCCAAGGTTGTCCCCATTTCAGTTTTGGCTGTTGCTTATCCTATTCAGAGGGTCTTCCTCAAATCAAAGCGGAAGCGTCTTTGACCCTCTCGTTTGGGTGCCACATTTCACAATTAGTAATACTCAGAGCATTCAATCGATCGCAACTCGACTGTTCGGTTCGTCTAAGTT
>NC_084732.1:83741175-83848675 GCF_033978785.1 Entelurus aequoreus
TCCAAAAGGCCAGGGAGCCAAATGTGCTCAGTCAAATTAAATATCCTCCTACAGACAACAAAGAGCTACACTCCCAGCCTCCCTATGCCTGGGTTTCTGGCTGCGCTGCTGACTAAAATATGCAGAGATTGAGTTGCTTTATTAAACCTTGTTACACGATAGAACCTCCAGTCAAACACAATCATTCTGTGACACTGTCAGATTTCAAAACAATTCTTGTTTATATTAGAGTGGCAGTAACTTATCACAGTGTCACTATCAAAAGGCTTTACTAACTGTATGAAATGTTTTCTAAATATCATATACTGTAAACTAATCCTAATAATACCAATAAAACACACACAGTCTACACATCTTAAACAGGCTTGAATTATTATTAGTGACTTTCTTTAGATCATCTCTGCGATCGTTTTATTGTGAGGTTGCGTAGGCACGTATCATCACTGTGTAGGTATTTTGTTTTGCCACAGACCTCGGCCTTGGGTCTGCTATAAAGTATTCTGTTGTATTTACGTCTCATCACCCTCATATACTCTTTCCTAGTTTCCTCAATGTTTCTGAAGTACAGACAACTTCTAAGGCCCCTGTGACTTCCGTCTTTTTTTTTTTTCAAATTTTCCCCAATTTCTGTTGTTCCGTTTTAATCTTTTAGACCTCCGTTTTTTTTTTAAAACGTTTTTCACTTATTTCACCACCTTACAGTGTGTGTTTTGTGTGTAGTAATTACAATGTAATGAAATGTCTGTTAATCAACTACGAACATCCCTGCATTTATTGGTGCAATTTTGACCAGTATTTTAAGATATTGAAAGGGTAAAAGAAAACAATTTTTTGAGACTAATAATAGATGTTAAAATGAACTGGAAACCTCATGTAAAAAATATACAACTAAAAGTAGCAAGAAACGCGTCAATCATGAATAAAGCAATATATGTTGTAGACAAAAAATCATTTCATATTCTTTACTGCTCACTAGTATTACCATATCTGAGTTATTGTGTAGAAATATGGGGAAATAACTACAAATGTACGCTTCATTTTGTCAGAAAAATTGTATGAAAATTATCAAAAAACTTTCCGTTCTCTGAGTTCCCAGTGAACAGAGGAAAGTTGTCTTTGTTGTACCAAGCCAAAGGCTTGTAAAATTCCATTGTGTACGATGGGAGGAGACGGGAGGGGTTATCTATTTTGATCCAAGACCTGCCCAAGCTCGATCCAGGACCAGTCCAAGCCCGAGGCATCTTTTTCTTTTGTGTTAATGTGACCAAAAACAATGTCTGTTTACATACCCCCCATTCCTTTAGAAACAGCTGTTATGTAGACAGGGAATATCCAAATAAAAGAGGAGACGTGAACCTTTTTCCGTTAGAGCGTGGGTGACACTGTAAGAAGTTACAGGTCGACACGTTTCTCCTCAAATTGAGCAAAATTTAATTCTGTCTCTGTTTATTTCCTTGCTTCTTGTCTTGTTTAATAGATGTCATCGATGTTTGAACCTGACACATTCACTAACTAAATATTAATTGTTTTTGATGGTAAACTCTAATTTGTTATTGCAACATTTAAAAATGAGATGATTATGATAATTGCTGTCCAGTTGTGTATTGTATTGTTTCATTATCACATTTCTGAGTCTCATTTGCAGGTATGACACTAAGTTGTAATTGCAGTTGCAAGTCCGAGACGGTATATGGCATTAGTGTATTGTTTATGGCAGGGCTATTCAACTACACAATGAAGAGGGCCGCAGTTTCAAGTGCCCAAGGGCTCAGGGGCCGGACATCGAAATGTGGATCTTTCGTCAGAAAGTGCCTCCGCGGGTTATCTTTCTTTCAGAATGTGTTTACTTAATTGCAAAGTAAACACACCAGCTTTCACAGTGCACTGTCAATAAATTCATTATTCTACCCTTGCCACTTGTTTCTAGTTGAAAGCATGAAGAAACAGAAGCTCCAGACGTTTTGTTGAGGACTGATGTTCCTTCTTTTGCGTTCTTTTCCTTCCTCAGTTTGAATTCTTTACACTTCTTCCTTCATTTAGGTTTGTAAGACTGAAAAAATAAACATAAAACAAACATAACAAAAGTCTAACATCCATTGTGTATTTTACATAATGTCCATTGTGTATTTTTCATAATAAAATAGGTTTAGTGTTAATACATTCCCACAATAAAGAACAAATGTTTACTTATAGAAATTACACAACATTCACACACCAAACATTGCACACACTATAGGTGACTTATCACAAATAAACCTAGGGTGTGGCATTGTCGCCCTCTTGCGGACAAATTTAGTGATATATGTATTTAAAGTGATTTGATCGGCATAGTTGCTCTCAAGCAAATACCAACACGACCACAGATACAAAAACATTACAAAGTCAGCAATTTCAATACACAACAGACTAATTATCTTCATGCGCAATATCTACTTACAAATGTTTGACCAAGTTTCCTGATGAAGTTTACATGCCGAGATTTCTACCATTGTCGCTGCTTGTTTGGATCAATGTGTCCGTCGCTTAAAAGGTCCGACAGGAAACAATGACTCGAGCACTTGATCGGGGCAGAACATTTGTACTTTGTTGTCCAGTCGTTGTTAAAAATCTGACGTTTGCAGTTTAAAAATTTTTTTTCAGGGTTAAATGAGTATTATTTTTCTACTCACCCCACTGCCGCTTCATTGTGACACATTCCTTGCTGTTTCCCCCTGCAGGGTGGCGGGAGTACTGCATACATGAGCAACCCTAGTTTTAATGTAGTGGTTCTTAACCTTGTTGGAGGTACCAAATCCCACCAGTTTCATATGCGCAAATATATATATATATATATATATATATATATATATATATATATATATATATATATATATATATATATATATATATATATATATATATATATATATATATATATATATATATATATATATATATATATATATTTCTTCAAATTTAGGACAAAGTTATGTTTTTTTACCGGTGCACAACATGAACCATGCATGAACATCACCTTGTTCAAGAACAAAACCAACAAAGTGCATTAACTCACAACAAATTAAACACCTGCAAATCAGTGTGACTTCTGCTGTTGCCGTATCCATAATACGCCGATAGGGATAAGTTTTTATTTACACGATGAGTCGGGTGTGTCTCGACCTCCGCGGCGGAGGGTCCGCCGAACCCCTGAGGCCGACTCACCGAACCCAGGTTAAGAACCACTGTTCTTAACCTGGGTTAAGAACTGTGGGCGATGGTCGACGTGCCAAATGAAAAGAATTGAGGAAAAACAAAAATTCAGTCTAAGCCTGGGCCCCTGGATAGGGGTTCCAGACTGAGGCCAAGAGGAAAAAAAAACTCATAGCCATAGCGCACATAAACACGTGTGTAAGAGGGTAACATCAAACATCACAATTAAGATTAAAGACATTAAAAGAGCAGAGGTGATGCAACCACACATTTCTACATAGAGCTACAATAGTAAAAACAACAACAACAAATGATAAAATAAAAAAACATACACTGTGGTGGCCTCTGCGGTGTTCCACGCCATCGTCTGCTGGGGTGGAGGGAGCATGGCCAGAGACAGGAGCAGACCCAACAAAGCAACCAAGACAGCAGACTCCACCCTCGGCTGCCCACCAACTCTTGGCCGGTGTCCAGTCCGCATGGATGAGCGAGGATGCGTCTTAAGGAGACCGAGGTGTCCGATACCTGCTCATTCTTTGTTGTGGTTTTCATTAACACAATTGAAGTTGTTGAAATTCCATCCATCCATTTTCTACAGCTTGTCCCTTTTTGTGGTCGCGGGGGGTGCTGGAGCCTATCTCAGCTGCATTTTGCCATGTAAAATGTCTATTGCCAATCAGTAGCATGTCAATAACAAAGCCAATGTGTTTTGTTTGCATCAGTCAGTGCCAAAAAGTACCGGATTCCGTACCCATCCCTAGTCATTAGAGATGTCCTATAATGGCTTTTTTGCCGATATCCGATATTCCGATATTGTCCAACTCTTAATTACCGATTCCGATATATACAGTCGTGGAACTAACACGTTATTATGCCTAATTTTGTTGTGAGGCCCCGCTGGATGCATTAAACAATGTAACAAGGTTTTCCAGAATAAATCAACTCAAGTTATGGAAAAAAATGCCAACATGGCACTGCCATATTTATTATTGAAGTCACAAAGTGCGTTATTTTTTTTTAACATGCCTCAAAACAGCAGCTTGGAATTTGGGACATGCTCTCCCTGAGAGAGCATGAGGAGGTTGAGGTGGGCGGGGTTGACGTGGGGGGTAGGAGGTAGCGGGGGGTGTATATTGTAGCGTCCCGGAAGAGTTAGTGCTGCAAGGGGTTCTGGGTATTTGTTCTTGTTTGGTGTGGGTTCACAGTGTGGCACATATTTGTAACAGTGTTAAAGTTGTTTATACGGCTACCCTCAATGTGACCTGTATGGCTGTTGACCAAGTATGCCTTGCATTCTCTTGTGTGTGTGAAAAGCCGTAAATATTGTGTGACTCGGCCGGCACGCAAAGGCAGTGCCTTTAAGGTTTATTGGCGCTCTCTACCTCTCCCTACATCCGTGTACACAGCAGCGTTTTAAAAAGTCATACATTTTACTTTTTGAAACCGATCATTTTGAAACCGATACCGATAATTTCCGATATTACATTTTAAAGCATTTATCGGCCGATAATATCGGCAGTCCGATATTATCGGACATTCCTACTAGTCATTGTGAGTGTCTGTGTGTATCCATGAAACAATTGTAGCAGTTTTACTCTATCGAGCGTTCTTGGCGAATGCTTGCTCTAATTGATAGGGGTTACTGCTGTTTACTGTACTTCTATCCTCAGGGTGGATTGGATTTCAAAGGAAAGAGGGAAGCAAAGGCAGTACTTACTCTTGGTGGCGTGCACATAGGTAGAAAATATACAGTTGCGTGTGCGTTTCATCATCCCATGTGGTTCTGCATTCACCATACTTCCATGGCGAGCACCGTGGAATCCTGTGAAACCGCGTGAGGTCCGAGCACCGCAGAGTAGCGAATCGAATCAGCAGCTCGTCTGCAGTGCATTTCCTGCTCCGCGGGCTCGGTGCAATGTCTCGGTGTGTGTATTTTACAGCACACACACCAAATTAGTGCACAAAGTCAATTGTAAATCTCATTATCTTGGAAGCCGCTTTTTCATGTTGTCTAGTATATTCAATATCGAAGCCCGCGCTTGCTGACTTAGCCTGAGAGTGGACCGACGTCTGTAAGAGAAGATGAAGTTATAGAGAAAAAAATGGGTGTGCTTGTACAGGTTAGAAACTCTGTCCATAGACGGCTAATGTGACAACAGTTTTCACACTGTCTTAGATCAATTCAGCTATAAGGGAATATGAGGGAGCGTGGCATGGAAATTTGCGGAACTGGGATCAGCGCTCGCCTACATTACTTTTTAGAGGGGGTATAGTACCGAATATGATTTATTAGTATCGCGGTACTATACTAATAACGGTATACCGTACAACCCTAGTACCATATCATTTGGAGTGTTGAACATTTTCCATTACATTTTTGAATATTCTTTTACATTGTCAGCCATCACTCCCAGTGTTTCCCACACATTTATTTATTTGTGGCGGCCCGCCACGAAAGAACTACGTTCGCCACAAATAAAAAAATAATATATATTTTTTTTTAATTTAAAAAAAAAAAAAAAAAACATTTTTTTTTTTTTGGTCCTGTCCAGCTTCTCAGGCAAATCATATAGTTGATGTAGATGCCCATATCGGCTGTTCAAATTTACTTTACAAAAGAGAAGTGTAGGATACTTCTCTTGTTGCCTTATTTGTATTTGACTTTATTAAATGTATTTATATTATCATTTGGTGCAGCCGGGCCGGAGCAGGAGGGGATAGAAAGAGAGAAAAAAGAAGACAGAGGGGGAAATTGTGGGGACGAGAGGGGGATTAGACAGAGAGACAAAAACAACAACAGCAAACACAACAACAGAGCAACATCAGCAAATACGACATGTACAAATATGATGGTAAAAGTAATAGCAAATAAGCAGTTAGCGAAAATAAAACGCAATACAGAAATGACAATGAGCATTATTACACTACAAATGGAGCAATACAAATACCAATAGAAATAGCGCTATTGATAATGAACAATACCAATACTTTACCTTTATTATCAACAATACAGTTGTTCAAATGCAACAATACATATACCTGTACGTAATGATAACTTGAGATATGAAAGAATGCAGAAAAATGGAGGGGAAGAAAGAGAAGCAACCTACATTAACCTTGTAGATTGTTATAGTTAAGCTTTGTCAGTGAGCTCTTTGTTCAGTGGATCAGATGTTTGATGAAGCTCTGTTTCTATCTACCACCACTACTGTTTTCTGTTCATTTGTTACTGACTGTGGCAGGACACCTCTGCCTGTTTCACTTTATGTTGCTGGTAAATAATATGGTTGTAGTAGTAGGCTAAAGATAAATTATTTGGTATGCACTAATTAAAGGGGCAGAGCTTTAAGAGACATTTTAGCTTTTATATTTTATAAGATATATTTTTTGTAAGAACCACAATTAATAAATATATTTCAGTGAATAACTTATTGTTCAAATCTGTATATAAATATTTACATAAAGTGTTGTAAAATGGATGGATGGATGTATGGATGTTTAAAACAAAACTGTTATTATTAATTAGTAAGTATACATTTTTTGAGCCTTTTTAGAGAAAATCATATCATTGTAGTAAATTATGCAAATGACTCTGATGTCATGGTGACCACGCCCATAGCTATGCCCCCACCGCCACAGGTATCTTGGCAGTTTATGGGAAACACTGACTCCAGTGCTTGTCATTCTCTCTCTCACACACACACGCACACACACCATGCACACGCACACAATGTGTGCGTTGAACATTTTCCATTAAATTGTTGAATATTATTTTACATTGTCAGCCATCACTCCAGTGCTTGTGATTCACACACACACACACACACACATACATACTGGTTATCATTTGGAATGGGGACCAAGTTTTTGATCATCACTTGTGGGGACCACCCTTTCTACAGGTTGTGGAGGCATAAAAAAAAGAGGTAAAATGGCCACTGCCCAGTTAGCTCATACACGTCTTTAAATCTCTGGATTGATTACAGTGTTTCCCATAAACTGCCAAGATACCTGTGGCGGTGGGGGCATGGCTATGGGCGTGGCTATGGGCGTGGTCACCATGACATCATCGAGTAATTTGCGTAATTTACTACAATGATATGATTTTCTCTAAAAAGGCTCAAAAAATGTATACTTACTAATTAATAATAACAGTTTTGTTTTAAACGTCCATCCATCCATCCATCCATTTTACAATATAATTGCAACACTTTATGTATATATTTATATACAGATTTGAACAATAAGTTATTCACTGAAATATATTTATTAATTGTGGTTCTTACAAAAAATATATCTTATAAAATATAACAGCTAAAATGTCTCTTAAAGCTCTGCCCCTTTAATTAGTGCATACTAAATAATTTAACTTTAGCCTACTACTACAACAACCATATTATTTACCAGCAACATAAAGTGAAACAGAGGCAGAGGTGTCCTGCCACAGTCAGTAACAAATAAACAGAAAACAGTAGTGGTCAAATACAAATAAGGAAGTATCCTACACTTCTCTTTTGTAAAGTAAATCTGAACAGCCTATATGGGCATCTACATCAACTATATGATTTGCCTGAGAAACTGGACAGGACAAAAAAAATAAAAAATATTTTTTATTTTTTTTAATTTGTGGCGGACGTAATTCTTTCGTAGCAACAAATAAATGAGTGTGTGGGAAACACTGGATTAAGTAATGTGCTGATCATTCTTACTGGGGACCCTGGGGAAAAAGAGTTAATATGGTCCATGGGGACCAAATTTAAGTAATTTTGCATAATTCACACAAATCTGTACGTGACTACTGAGGACCATTAAAAAATTTTTAAAAAAAGTTCAAATTAAATATGACATGATCCTCAGAATACAGCACTACAGCTGTCCTCTTATAGGAAGTTTCACCACTTAAATGTTAAAGCAAATCCTGCATCTTCTGTGACATTACTGAAAACTGCTATTTAGCAGTAATGAAGTTGTCTGCAACTCCAACTACCATATATAGAAGGATGGAACATTCTGAATGTGAATCATACTTTAAGGTAATAATGTCTCAAATGTCTCACACTCAAACTAACCAGTAAACATGTTTTATGGGCCAAAGCTTAAAAATCACTTGGGCATCTTCAGAATGGATCTGACTATCATTTAAAAAGGTTTCCCTGTTTTTTTGTCCCCATACCGTCAGAGGTCCCCTAAAGGTGACTGTGTAAACAGAGCGATGTCCCCATTAAGTAAGCATTGCCAGAACACACACACACACACAGATGGTGCCCACAGACTGCACATGTTTGCCTCACACTACAGAAGGTGGCCAGTTTGTCCTCGGTCGGACTACTATGAACGTGACCTAGCAGATGACTGTTCAGCTGCAAAAGCAGAACAACAACAGATTCCAGGCAGTTTGCGATACCCTCCGACGTGTAGTACCGCGCTTCACGCACCGCGTCTCGTCAAATCGCAAAAACGTACGAACGCATGTCGCCTCTTTCCTTTTGTGCCGAGGTGTTTGTGTTTCCCATCTCCGCTAATCACGCCTTGTCCAGCCGTTGGATCGCACCGGCCCCTGTTGCCGTTTTCAACGCCGCGTTTGTGCGGGCCCGCACGCCACCCGCCCGCACGCGCACACGTGCGCTTGTCAGCTCGGAGATTACAGTGTTGATTATGTGTCTCGATGTTGTCAACGGAGTGACATCCCTTCTAATGAAATAATGGCCTCGTGGCAGAGTGCTGGAGGATTGCACATTGTAGACGTCAATTACCCTCCCCATGATTTTCTGTCCTTTTTCATAAAAAAAAATCACCCCCCTCCTCGTCTTTTTAACGGATGTGCCTACACTCAACAAAAAAACATGGATAAAAGCATTTTTTTTCCCCCCAAGCACACTTGAGGCTAAGTGTTTTTTCTCTAAGAGAATGGATAGAAAGGACACGGCATGCTTTAATGCACCACCACTTTGGCCGTCCTACCACAAAGCAGCCATGCCCTCCTTTTGTGCTTCAATCAACGCAACGGCTGGTTTTCTTCTCGGCCAAATGACACATTTTTCACCGTCGCGATGCCTCCTTTCTTCCAGATGCCTTTTCCGCGGCTGAATGTATTATATGTTCCGCACGTCAAATTATCTTTTTGAATCCGCTGTGCACATTTCAGTTTCTTTTCAAAAAAACATGTTTCCTTGAAAATGTGTATCTGCATAGTTACACCGTATCTATCCTATCAAAGTGATGTTTTGCATCCTGCAAACTAGGGTTGTGCGATACACACAATATCAATGAATCGCATTTGGCCGACGATAGCGCTTTTAATAATATACCGTATTTTTCGGACTATAAGTCGCAGTTTTTTTCATAGTTTGGCCGGGGGTGCGACTTATACTCAGGAGCGACTTATGTGTGAAATGATTAACACATTACCGTAAAATATCAAATAATATTATTTAGCTCATTCACGTAAGAGACTAGACGTATAAGATTTCATGGGATTTAGCGATTAGGAGTGACAGATTGTTTGGTAAACGTATAGCATGTTCTATATGTTATAGTTATTTGAATGACTCTTACCATTATATGTTACGTTAACATCCCAGGCACGTTCTCAGTTGGTTATTTATGCCTCATATAACGTACACTTATTCAGCCTGTTGTTCACTATTCTTTATTTATTTTAAATTGCCTTTCAAATGTTTATTCTTGGTGTTGGGTTTTATCAAATAAATTTCCCCAAAAAATGCGACTTATACTCCAGTGCGACTTATATATGTTTTTTCCCTTCTTTATTATGCATTTTCGGCCGGTGCGACTTATACTCCGGCGCGACTTATACTCCGAAAAATACGGTAATTATATCGTGATATAACATTCTAGCTGAGTGCCCTTAAATTTGACAGCAACGAGTGAAATAACGCGTCTTCATGTGTACTTGCTAGCAGCTAACGTCCCTCCACAGTGCAAATCCACTTCTACAGTAAATCATTAATCGGTGCCTCTTTGGCGGTAGACAGAGTAATTCTTTTGGTATCATCCCCGGAGGATAAAGAATAGCTAAACATGCAACGCTAAACACCGTATAACAGGCCTGAGCAATTATTTTGACTCGGGGGGCCAAATTTACAGAAAAAAATGTCTCTGGGGGCCGGTATATCTATTTCAAGGAACACTAATACAAAACCTCACAATAATGTCTGATTGAATTCTAAAAACGTTATGACAGACCACCTGAAAAAATGGAATGGAATTTTTCCATTTTTTTACTGAATGAGACACCCATAAAGTACATGACAATAATGTGGGATTTACAATATTAACTATGAACGATAAAACACTGAATATTGACAACATATGAACGGCACACACCCTCTCGATCGACATTTTACAATCAAGCGAAACGCAACAAAAATGCAACAAACACAGTGAAATATGAACGCGAAGGGTAAAAAAAACTCACCTACAATCTGATATATCTGATATATCACTAAGCTTTAGAACTTTGTTGTAAAGATCTCCTTACGTGTCGGCCCCTGACACCCGCATTTCATGCAGGCCGCTCTGGAAACACTCTGTGGAAACGCACTGCTTGGTGCCTCATCTGAGCTGCTGTGACTTAGATGACCATAGTAACTAATTAGATGACCATAGTAACTAGTATATCATGCAAAAGTGCAGATTCCAACCATTGAAATACTTTGTATAGTCCAAGACTTACGGTCATTTGAAAACATCACTGCACATCATAGTGGCAGCAACAGTTTCCATCTTAAAGATCTAAAAAATGTATTTGGGAATGTCCGGCGGGCCAGATTGAAAAGCTTAACGGCCACGGGCCTTAATTGGCCCAGGTCTGCCGTATAAGGATATGCTAACCGCGAGCTAGAGCGCTTGAATGTAAACAAAGTTTGGCGTATCAATACAAACATTGAGTAATTTATCAGTGTATGGCTAGGGATGGGTACCGTTCACATTTGAATCGATACAGTACTGATTTCCGGTACTTGGGAATTGATACCGATACATAACAGTATACCAATTGTTGGTACTTTTTCTGTGTTGATAAATACTAATTGTTTTTGATAATAAAATCCCATTTTTTGCTGCAACACTCAAAAATGAGCTGATTATGATAACCGCGGTCCAGTTCAGGGTTTCCCCTTAATGTAATTGAATATGGTGGACCGCTACGGCACTTTTATTAAAATAAGTTGGGGTTTTTTTACTTGAAAACAAATGAAAGAATATAATATAATGTAGCCCCCAGAAGAAACGCACAACGCCCCACGCTATTTGATAACAAATGGCACAATTCCAACAGGTTTTACACACTTTTGTCTACGTGAGTCCGCGCTTCCCCTCGTGGCATTCACACAACAACACTAGAATATTAGATTTGATGCTAGTAGTTTGAAATATATTTTGTAAAGTCATTAAAATCTCTAGAATGACACTTGAAAAATTCTCAATGTCCATTGTACGAAAAGCAACAACAATTGAAAATATGGCAAAACGATTTAAAAAAATATACCTTAACACTAATAACAGGTTTGTTTTCAAATGTATGTAAACATTTTTTTAGCATTTTTATCCAATCCAACTGACTATTTATGTAGCTTATTTTAAAAAACAAAAGTTTCACAAAGTCTTACACAGGAGTTAAAACACACATTTAGAAGCAGGATAACACAGAGTCATTTTTGTAAAAAGAAAAATCATATCATTGTAGTAGATTGAGCAAGTTATTCGATGACGTCATGGTGACTATACCTTTAACCACGCCTCCACCGCTACAGGTATCTTGGTGGTCTCGGGGAAACGCTGCAGTTGTTATATCTTGTTTAGAGTGTGAGATCAAACCCCGGCCGAGTCATACCACAGACTATAAAAATGGGACCCATTACCTCCCTGCTTGGCACTCAGCATCAAGGGTTGGAATTGGGGGTTAAATCACCAACATGATTCCCGAGCGCGGCCACTGCTGCTGCTCACTGCTCCCCTCACCTACCGGGGGGTGGAACAAGGGGATGGGTCAAATGCAGAGGGTAATTTCACCACATCTAGTGTGTGTGTGACTGTCAGTGGTACTTTAACTTGAACTTTATTATCATATTTCTGAGTTTGCAGGTATCACACCAACTTGCAATTGCAGTTGCAAGTCCAAGACGTTAGATGACAGTAGTGTATAGTTTGTCGTATGTTTTTTTGTTGTTGCACCATAAAAAGGGTTAAAGCTGTAAGTATTGTAGTTGTTACGCACCATCGGTTTGATTACATCTTGGTTGTAGTTTTCATGAACACATTTGAAGGTGTGGAAATTCAATGTAAAATCCATAATGCTATCCAGTACCATGTCGACAGTAAAACCGCTTCACTTTTTCCACATTTTATGTTACAGCCTCATTCCAAAAGGGAATACATTTATTTTTGTTCTCAAAATTGTACACACAGTACCCCCTAATGACAATGTGAAAAGTGAATATATATATTTTTTTTGTTTTCAAATTTATTGAAGCTAAAAAATGACATACGTATTCCAGTGTTTCCCATAAACTGCCAACATACCTGTGGCGGCGGGGGCGTGGCTATGGGCGTGGTCACCATGACATCATCGATTAATTTGCATAATGTACTACAATGATATGATTTTCTCTAAAAAGGCTAAAAAAATGTATACTTACTAATTAATAATAACAGTTGTGTTTTAAACGTCCATCCATCCATCCATCCATCCATTTTACAATATAATTACAACACTTTATGTACATATTTACATACAGATTTGAACAATAAGTTATTCACTGAAATATATTTATTAATTGTGGTTCTTACAAAAAATATATCTTATAAAAATATAAAAGCTAAAATGTCTCTTAAAGCTCTGCCCCTTTAATTAGTGCATACTAAATAATGTAACTTTAGCCTACTACTACAACCATATTATTTACCAGCAACATAAAGTGAAACAGAGGCAGAGGTGTCCTGCCACAGTCAGTAACAAATAAACAGAAAACAGTAGTGGTGGTAGATAGACACAGAGCTTCATCAAACATCTGATCCACTGAACAAAGAGCTCCAAAAATCTTGATCCTACACTTCTCTTTTGTAAAGTAAATCTGAACAGCCGATACGGGCATCTACATCAACTATATGATTTGCCTGAGAAACTTGACAGGACACAAAAAATATATATATATATATAAATTAAAAAAAATATATATATATTTTTTGTGGCGGCCTTAATTCTTTCGTGGCGGGCCGCCACAAATAAATGAATGTGTGGGAAACACTGTACTCAGACCCTTTGCTCAAGAATTTGTTGCAATTGCAGCCTCAAGTGTTTTTTAATACGATGCCACAAGCTTGGCACACCTATCTTTGGGCAGTGTCACCCATTCCTCTTTGCAGCACCTCTCAAGCTCCATCAGGTTGGATGGGAGGCGTTGGTTTCCATCCAGCATGTCTCTGCACATTGCTGCATTCATCTTAGTCTAGTCAGGGAGGTGACCAAGAACCCGATGGTCACTCTGTCAGAGCTACAACATTCCTCTGTGGAGAGAGCAGAACCTTCCAGATCCCATTCCCTCTCTTCTGCTCCAAACACATTCCTTAGCCCCCTCATAACTAAAATAATCAATCGCTCCCTCAAAACTGGCACAGTCCCTACTGCCCTTAAAGCAGCGCTTTTCGAACCCCTTCTGAAGAAAACAACCCTTGATCCCAAACCCCCTTTAAATCGCAGACCAATCTCTAACTTCCTTTTCATATCCAAAACTCTGGAAAAAGACATCTCCTCTCAGCTCCACAATTATCTCAAAACTAACGGTCTATAGGAAAATTCCCAATCCGGTTTCTGCCCGAAGTTAATCAAGAGCAGAGCTGCAATTTTTTAGTAGAAGAAACTGCTGTTATAAATGTGTCCACTGGATGTCACAATAGCTATTCCAGTGTAATCCACGTCACACTGTTTAAAGATGAAATGTCAGTTGACTTTAAGCACCCTCTGGATTGGCTGCCGCTACTCCAATCAGCGCAGGTGCAAGCAATCAGCTGCACCTGTTGTGGCTGGCGGTAGACTAATGCTGTAGCGACGCACAATACCTTTTTTTTTTAATGTAAATTACCCACTCAACAGATAAAATAACGAAAGGGCAAGATGCAAAGACTTAAGTCAACGTGACCATCATCTTTGTAGTTAGAGTTCCGTGCAGCGCTCGCAGTTAGTTGAGGGCACGATGCGCACTCTGAACTCCATTGTAAAAATGTGCATTTCTACATTTGTTGTTTGTTCTATTCTATTTTATGCTTAAATCTACCATGTTCACATTGGTTAAGTTTGTAGATATGTTACCTTTTAATTCGGATATGGTCTCATTTTGACAATTGTTTTGTTTATATTATAACTGTAATATTTATGTGTTGTGGCAGTTGCGGATGTCACCAATGCGGCGGTTTGAGGAAACACTCATTTGCTTTTGTAAACACGTCTTCAATGGTGAACTGCCAACATGAGAATGCTAAACAGGAAGTGCTTAAAGTTTAATGGCTTTGTAAATACACAGAGACAAAGTCTAAGTTCATTGTGTTCTTCATGGTGTTTTTAAACTGCACCAATTTTTTCCTCATAATTTTCAGCTAACGTGGTGTTTTGCCAAAAGGATTATTTGCAATGTGTACATTTTCAGAATGTGTTTGTTCTATTTTTGGCCAAAGTAAGACAAAGAAAACTATTTTGTAGTTGTCTTTATTTTTATATTATTATGCCATGGCATAATAATATAAAAATAAAGACAACCAGTCTGGCCCGCGTGGGAATAGATCTTCCTCCATGCGTCCCCTGAGTTAAAATGAGTTTGACACCCCGGATCTAGAAATTTAAGCGTAAAAAATATATATATATATATATATATATATATATATATATATATATATATATATATATATATACATACACACACACACACACACACACAGTACAGGCCAAAAGTTTGGACACACCTTCTCATTCAATGTGTTTTCTTTATTTTCATGACTATTTACATTGTAGATTGTCACTGAAGGCCTCAAAACTATGAATGAACACATGTGGAGTTATGTACTTAACAAAAAAGGTGAAATAACTGAAAACAAGTTTTCTATTCTAGTTTCTTCAAACGAGCCACCCTTTGCTCTGATTACTTTTTCGCCCACTCTTGACATTCTCTCGATGAGCTTCAAGAGGTAGTCACCTGAAAGGGTTTTTCACTTCACAGGTGTCATAGTTTTGATGCCTTCAGTGACAATCTACAATGTAAATAGTCATGAAAATAAAGAAAACGCATTGAAATGAGAAGGTGTGTCCAAAATTTTGGCCTGTACCATATATATAATGTAGAGATGTCCGATAATACCGGACTGCCAATATTATCGGCCGATAAATGCTTTAAAATGTAATATCGGAAATTATCTGTATCGTTTTTTTTATTATCTGTATCGTTTTTTTAATAATTTTTTAAATTTTTTTTTATTAAATCTACATAAAAAACACAAGATACACTTACAATTAGTGCACCAACCCAAAAAACCTCCCTCCCCATTTACACTCATTTACACTCATTTACACAAATGTTTCTGTTATTAATATTCTGGTTCCTACATTATATATCAATATATATCAATACAGTCTGCAAGGGATACAGTCCGTAAGCATACATGATTGTGTGTGCTGCTGGTCCACTAATAGTACTAACCTTCAACAGTTAATTTTACTAATTTTCATTAATTACTAGTTTCTATGTAACTGTTTTTATATTGTTTTACTTTTTTTTTTATTCAAGAAAATGTTTTTAATTTATTTATCTTATTTTATTTTATTTATTTATTTAAAAAGGACCTTATCTTCACCATACCTGGTTGTCCAAATTAGGCATAATAATGTGTTAATTCCACGACTGTATATATCGTATCGGTTGATATCGGTATCGGTAATTAAAGAGTTGGCCGATATCGGAATATCGGATATCGGCAAAAAGCCATTATCGGACATTCCTAATATAATGACTTATTTAGTTTTACTTGAGGGGAGCCTTAAAATAAAAAAAAAAGTCTATATTTATTTTGGTTTTGAAAATGGAAAAACATCAAAATGGTCCCCGCATGCTTTGATTTTTTTAGTATGCGGCCCCTCAGTGGAAAAAGTTTGGACACCCCTGCACCAAACTATGCCTGTTTTTTTTTTGGTCTGTCATCGCCTGTTTTCAAGTGCAATCCTTACACATTTCCAACTTTGTGCTTTCAGGGTGGACCCGATCCCCTACGACACTCCCAAGCCAACCGGCCACACCAGATTCGTGTGCGTATCGGACACACACTCGCGTACAGACGGCATCCAGATGCCCTACGGGGATGTGCTGCTCCACATGGGGGACTTCACTGAGCTGGGCCTGCCCTCTGAGGTTAAGAAGTTCAACGACTGGCTAGGTACTAAGCTGCTTAACGCCATTATTTATTATGTATTGCAAAGACCCGATTACCTGCTGACATGCACTGGATATTATGGATATTCTATGGATTTAGCAGACACGACGTTGGCACAGGCACATTGCACGCATATCTAGCCTGGACCACACAATGAACCCACACCTCCTGCGTGACCTTACAACTGCTGCGCTTAAGTGTCTAGTTTAACCTTTGTGACCTAACACCCTGGATCAATTAACCTTTGACCCGGCTCTACGACCACATGCTGTGCAAAATAAGTGTGTGTGTGTATGAGCGTGTGAGTTATTGCACGCAAGGCACACGCACATTGTCAGTTTCCACCATAAGCATGTCATTTTTTTATTTTGTGTTGTACGAGTAGAAATACGTTTTTTTCAATGTATTCATCATTTTTTATATTTTGGTTTGATAAAAAAATATAAATTCTTTAAAAATACACTTTATTTTCAGGTTATATGCGCGTGTACGTCATACGTCGGCAGCCAAGATAAGCTTTTGTAACCTGTTTTGAAATGTTTTCTTAGGTGTGTGGATCTTTGGGCACCTAACGATTCGATCGGATTCCGATTCAGAATGGATTCAACACGATTCTCGGTTTAAACCGATTCTCGCAGGGTATTATTTGGTATACTACCGTATTTTACGGAGTATAAGTCGCTCCAAAGTATAAGTCGCACTGGCCGAAAATGCATAATAAAGAAAGGAAATAACATATATAATTCGCACTGGAGTATAAGTCACATTTTTTGGGGAAATTTATTTGATAAAACCCAACACCAAGAATAGACATTTGAAAGGCAATTTAAAATAAATAAAGAATAGTGAACAACAGGCTGAATAAGTGTACGTTATATGAGGCATAAATAACCAACTGAGAACGTGCCTGGTATGTTAACGTAACATATTACGGTAAGAGTCATTCAAATAACTATAACATATAGAACATGCTATACGTTTACCAAACAATCTGTCACTCCTAATCGCTAAATAACATGAAATCTTATACGTCTAGTCTCTTACGTGAATAAGCTAAATAATATTATTTGATATTTTACGGTAATGTGTTAATAATTTCACACATATGTCGCTCCTGAGTATAAGTCACACCCCCGGACAAACTATGAAAAAAACTGCGACTTATAGTCCGAAAAATACGGTAATTATAACTAGAAAATTCCCGCGGAAATTTTGATGTCAGTGGTGGGTGTAACTGTACAAAATGAGCTACAGAGCTAGCCTAAAATGTTAGCATGCGCACATTGAAATGCTAACACTTAGCAAATGTGCTAAAGATGGCATGCTAACAGAAAAACGGAAATAGAGAAAAAAATGTAAAAGTAGATGAACAAGTTAGCATGTTTAAGTTAGCTAGCTAGCTTGCTATCGTTTGCATGCTAAAAGTTAGCAAGTGTCACATACCAAGTAATATGACTCTGAAGTAAACGGTAGCAAAACTAGCTAAAAAAGTTAGCACGCTAATGTTAGCATGCTAGCAGGCTAACGTGAGCATGATAATAGCTAGGTTGTCACATACCAAGTTATATGACTCCAAGGTGCATGGCTAGGAATTTAGAGAAAAAAAAAAAGTAAAAATAGCAAATAAAAAGTTAGCACTTTAATGTTAGCATGCTAGCAAGCTAAAAGTAGCTTGCTATCAGTTAGCATGTGTCACATACCAAGTTATATGACTGTAAGATGTATGGCTGTCTAATTAGAGAATAAAAAGGAACGTTTGCTAAAAAGGTAGCATTTTCATATGAGTTTGCTAGCATGCTAACAGTTAACAAGTGTCACATATGAATAATAAATGATAAATGGGTTATACTTGTATAGCGCTTTTCTACCTTCAAGGTACTCAAAGCGCTTTGACAGTATTTCCACATTCACCCATTCACACACACATTCACACACTGATGGTGGGAGCTGCCATGCAAGGCGCTAACCAGCAGCCATCAGGAGGAAGGGTGAAGTGTCTTGCCCAAGGACACAACGGACGTGACTAGGATGGTAGAAGGTGGGGATTGAACCCCAGTAACCAGCAACCCTCCGATTGCTAGCACGGCCACTCTACCAACTTTGCCACGCCGCCCCAGTTATATGAATCTAGGGTAAACGGTTGCTATATGTGGGGGTACGTTGGCCGGTTCGTCTCGTATTAGACAAAAGGTGCGCGTACCTGTTCAATTGGCCCATTTTTTTTTTTGTGTTCGTGAATAGCGTTGCCATGGTAACACGAAATGTTCCCAATGTAGATTTCCGCCATCGGCGCGAACGCGACCTTTCCAACGGTATAACATATGTGGGGTTTCGTTGGCCGCTTCGTATCGTAGTAAGAGAAACGTGCATAAAAAGAATAATAAAGTTTGAAGTATGAGCAATAAGAATATGGGCTGCTTGCATTGCAGCAGGCCCATAATACAACTTTTTTTTTTAAAACAGGTTACAAGTTATAAAAGCTCCTGATTGCATTGAGATGTTCTATTTTTTTAAAATTGGTTCTCATGAAAAAAAAACAACAAAAAAGAAATGTTTTTTTTTTTTTTTTCATAAATTTTTGACAATTATGAATTGATTTAAGAATCAGGATGAATAAGAATCGCAATTCGGATGCAAATCGATTTTTTGTGCACCCTTAGGTTTTATTATAATTATCTATTATAATATTGCAATATCGGGTCGAATCAAAACGTACGAAAGTAAGGTTCACATTTTAATTTTTGTCCAAAAATGTACTTTTCCAATGCAATATTTTTTTATGAATTGGTATTAGTCCAAAACATGCATCTGATCAGCTTTGAGTCAAATGGTTTAATAATATTTACAACTTTTGGTTTCTTTGTAACTGGTCAACAGAACACGCCTCTCCATAGTTCTATTCTTCCTACTTCCTTTAGTTGATGAGGGAAGAACAAAAACACAAATCTCAGCGTTACTTACTCTGTAGGATGTATCACAGTAGCAATAAAAAAGCAGAGCAAATTCCCAGTAGTTTTGAAGATGGAGTTGTTTGATGGTAATTACGTTTCCCCACCTTTTTTCTCTTCTTGTGAGGTGGGGAATGGAGCGGGGTGAGCGTGGTTTGCTTTTGTGTTGCTGTGTGTTTCTAAATGGACGTGTGATCCACTTTGAGAGCTGGGGTGGACCTGGGAAATAGAGCTCACATACGAGGTTAGGCTAAAATGTATCATCTGACTCCTGAGAAGAGCTCATTTAGATTAATCCAGGAAAACTACAGTCTTTGAATTCCACAAATAGAGTACAAGTAGATACCTGTGGCGGTGGGGGCGTGGTCACCATGACATCATCAAGTAATTTGCATAATTTACTACAATGATATGATTTTCTCTAAAAAGGCTCAAAAAATGTATACTTACTCATTAATAATAACAGTTTTGTTTTAAACGTCCATCCATCCATCCATCCATCCATCAATCCATTTTACAATATAATTACAACACCTTATGTACATATTTATATACAGATTTGAACAATAAGTTATTCACTGAAATATATTTATTAATTGTGGTTCTTACAAAAAATATATCTTATAAAAATATAAAAGCTAAAATGTCTCTTAAAGCTCTGCCCCTTTAATAAGTGCATACTAAATAATATAACTTTAGCCTACTACTACAACCAGCAACAAAGGGTTGGAGTTGGGGGTTAAATCACCAAAATGATTCCCGGGCGCGGCGCCGCTGCTGCCCACTGCTCCCCAAGGGGATGGGACAAATGCAGAGGACAAATTTCACCACATCTAGTGTGTGTGTGACAATCATTGGTACTTTAATCTTTAATCTTAATATTATTTACCAGCAACATAAAGTGAAACAGAGGCAGAGGTGTCCTGCCACAGTCAGTAACAAATAAACAGAAAACAGTAGTGGTGGTAGATAGACACAAATCTTTCTGAAACATCTGATCCACTGAACAAAGAGCTCCAAAAATCTTGATCCTACACTTCTCCTTTGTAAAGTAAATCTGAACAGCCGATATGGGCATCTACATCAACTATATGATTTGCCTGAGAAGCTGGACAGGACAACAAAAAAAAAAAAAAAAAATTATTAAAAAAAATGTTTTTTTTTAATTTGTGGCGGCCTTAATTCTTTCGTGGCAGGCCGCCACAAATAAATGAATGTGTGGGAAACACTGAAGTACACAAAACACATTGTATATTGGTTTGACTTACTTACCGCATTTTCGGACTATATAGCGCACTTAAAATCCTTTTATTTTCAAAAATCAACAGTGCACCTTATAACCCGGTGCGCCTAGTGTACGGAATAAATCTGGTTGTGCTTACCGACCTCGAAGCAATTTTTTGTGTAATGATAAGTGTGACCAGTAGTCAAACATAAGAGATGCGAGTAGACTGCAATATGACGCCAGTAAACAACACCAACACTTTAAATGTTCCATTGAAAATAAAGAACATTACACACGGCACTCAAAAATCCGTCAAAATGTTTTAGTATGACTTTGAAGCCGCACCGCTTGACAGGATTGCCGGCTTATTACTTTTGCCGGTCCTTGAACTCACCGTAGTTGTGTGTACTGTGACGTTTGTTTACATGTACAACTTTCTCCTGCACCGCCACAGAAAGACGTGTTTAATGCCACTTTTTTTTTTGGTCTCATTTTGTCCACCAAATGTTTTATGCTGTGCATGAATGCACAAAGTTGAGCTTTGTTGATGTTATTGACTTGCGTGGAGTGCTAATCAGGCAGCTAATAAATGCTAACATGCTATTTAGGCTAGCTGTATGTACATATTGCATCATTATGCCTCGTTTGTAGGTATATTTAAGATCATTTAATTTCCTTTACTTCTGTGTATCTAATTTACATTTGCATGTCCCATGTCACATTATCTGTATAGACTTAGGCAAACTGTATTGATCCACAAGGGAAATTGTATGTAATATTGGCTGCATATCTCTTTTGTGTGTTGTTTGTTCGTTTGTGTGCCGTGTTGTTCCAGACCACAGCAAACGTTACCCGGCTCGCAAAGATTGTAATAAATCCATTAGAAGAAGAGAGCCTGCCGTTTCCTTTAACATGGAAACACACATCTATACTGTTGGCCGTTTTAAGCCAGTAATTTCCAGGAGTTATTTCACCCTCTGAGAAGCCCCCGTTTTACGAATGTGTTCCAATGTAAAAATGTGGAGAATAAATATTACATTTCAACATTTCTGTCAACCAAGAATTGCGTCAGCCTGGGACACAGTCATTTTGATAGTAGGCCAATATAGACACTAGGGTTGTACGGTATACCGATATTAGTATAGTACCGCGATACTAATTAATCATATTCGGTACTATACAGCCTTTAAAAAGTACCGTTACCTTTGTTTTCTTACTAATAAACACTAATTTATTTAAGGACAAACTTGCAGTAAGAAACATATGTTTAATGTACCGTAAGATTTTTTTGTTAAAATAAAGCCAAAAATGCAATTTTTTGTGGTCCCCTTTTATTTAGAAAAGTATCAAAGTATCGAAATACATTTTGGTACCGGTACCAAAATATTGGTATAGGGACAACACTAATAGACTTATATAAGGCTTTTAATTTTTTGCGGCTCCAGACAGATTAGTTTTTTGTATTTTGGGTTGCCGACCCCTGCCCTAACCGCACAACTCTTTAACAATATTATTTCAACCGAGAGCGAAAATACTCAACTCAAGGTATCCTCGCAATTTAAAGTATAACAAAAACCCGAGAGAAAGTTTGTATATTAAATGAGTTAGTCATGGTACTCGAAGGTGCTGTGGTATGATTATTTTGAAAATATTCACGTTCCACATGTCCTAATATTTTTGGGGCTGCTGGGCTTCAGTTGTTTTTACATGAGTCCACTTAACATTAACATAGCAGAAAAAGGAGGGGAAAGAAAAAGTGAAATGGTTGAGGAAAAAGACATTTAGAGGGAGAATAGAAGGGTGCTAAAGGCCAGACCCTTTGGTTGAGTGCTCAATCGGCCGGAATAAAGTAGTAAGTTAGTTTTGTGCTGCCGAGAGGAAGCGAGGACAAATCACTCAGACATAGAAGCACAAAAAGGTCACTGGAGATGTTGAATGATGAGGGGATGAGAATAGTAATAGATGTTCATTGCTCTGAAGTTCAGGTTCACGCTTTCCCAGCCGCCCGGTGTCTGCTGAGATGGATAGTAGTCTGCTGTGGTCAGGCACAACAATTGCATGTGCTCGTAGAGGGGAGACGTGTTCTGAAACCATTAAAATGGAAGGATGTTTTATGCTGCCGATTCCGGTATCGATCATACAAGGGTGATATTGGCCGATACCAATAACATTTATTAACCGTACATTTTTAAACGTATTTATGGTGAGTGCAAATGGCAGTTTAGCAATAGCAACACAATATTTAAACTAGTTTCTTATTGTCTTTATTACATACAATTGTTTGAGCAAAACAAAGTCAATAGTACACAACAAATAAACCAAAGCAAAAACTACTATTCTTCATTTGAATCCTTTGAATGCTTTTTGCTTTCAAAGTCCTCCTGTGACCAAAGATGTATTCCCTGAATTTGTAAACAACAACCAACAATTAGAGATGTCCGATAATGGCTTTTTTGCCGATATCCGATATTCCGATATTGTCCAACTCTTAATTACTGATTCCGATATCAACCGATACCGATTTATACAGTCGTGGAATCAACACATTATTATAGCTAGTTTTGTTGTGATGCCCCGCTGGATGCATTAAACAATGTAACAAGGTTTTCCAAAATAAATCAACTCAAGTTATGGAAAAAAATGCCAACATGGTACTGCCATATTTATTATTGAAGTCACAAAGTGCATTATTTTTTTTAACATGCCTCAAAACTGCAACTTGGAATTTGGGACATGCTCTCCCTGAGAGAGCATGCGGGGTTGAGGTGTGGGGGAGTAGGGGTATGAGTTAGTGCTGCAAGGGGTTCTGGGCATTTGTTCTGTTGTGTTTATGTTGTGTTACGGTGCGGATGTTCTCCCAAAATGTGTTTGTCATTCTTGTTTGCTGTGGGTTCACAGTGTGGCACATAATTGTAACAGTGTTAAAGTTGTTTATACGGTCACCCTCAGTGTGACCTGTCTGGCTGTTGACCAAGTATGCATTGCATTCAGTTGTGTGTGTGAAAAGCCGTAGATATTATGTGATTGGGCCGGCACGCAAACGCAGTGCCTTACTCCCCCAATATTGCTGTCTGGGTGGAAATCGGGAAAAATTCGGGATCATGGTGGCCCCGGGAGATTTTCGGGAGTGACACTGAAAATCGGGAGGGTTGGCAAGTATGACTGGGAGACGCAACTGCTCTGTACTTCTCCCTATGTCCGTGTACCACTCCATACAGCAGCGTTTTAAAAAGTTATAAATGTTACTTTTTGAAACCGATACCGATAATTTCCGATATTACATTTTAAAGCATTTATCGGCCGATAATATCGGCAGTCCTATATTATCGGACATCTCTACCAACAATTGATTTTGAGAAATTATTTATTTTGATCTAATCACTTTAGTATCGATCATATACTCAGTGGTAGCGCTAGGAATTTTTTAAATTGGGGCCCCAGGGACCCCATCAAGTCATAAAAATGGGGTTCCGCAGTAAATTTTTGGGGTCCCACATTTTTGTAATCATTTTGAAAACAAATGATAAATGTATGCATTATCCTGTTATATCTCACACTCTATATTGTGTTTTGGAAAAAGGTTGTCATAAACGCTACTTTATTCATTAAAAAAAATAATACAAAAGAAAACACATTTTTATGCATATGTAAATTTATTCAGTTATAAACATTCATTCACTTTCTTCTTTCCTTCATGGATCTAAACTTTACTGCTGCCGGTAGTTTTTTCTATATTTGTATTTAATAAGTTGTAGGTGCATTTATTTCAGTATAAAAGTGTAAAAAGTTTTTTGCTTCGATCATGAAATTATGATAATGGTGTGCCAGGGCATACATACAATATTTATTTAACGCTTAAATCTCGATCCAGCGGCAGATAAAAGTGAAGTTTCCATGGACTCACAAAGACTAAAACAAGTCATTTACTAGAAACATGGCACAGGATGAAGTTAAAAAGGTTGGTCGGGGTGGTTGGGGGCGGGGGGCATGGTTATTTACAGCAAGAATTCACCAACTCGAGTATTTCATATATATTTCATATATATATATATATATATATATATATATATATACATATATATATATATATATATATATATATATATATATATATATATATATATATATATATATATATATATATATATATATATATATATATATATATATATAAGGCTGAAACGACGCGTCGACATAGTCGACGTCATCGGTTACGTAAATACGTTGACGCCGTTTTTGTGCGTCGACGCGTCGCATAATGACGTCACACTACCGTCATGGCGAAGCGCAAAGCAGACGATCAAAGAAGACGATGCGAGCGGTGCGAGCGAGGGGGGAAAAGCATGCCAAAAGTGGTCAAAAGTGTGGGAGTACTTCAATAAACGGCCTAATAATGTTGTTGTATGCACACTGTGTCGAGCGGAAATGGCTTATCATAGCAGCACAACGGCTATGAACGAACATTTGAAAAGAAAACCATCCACTAGTCAATCGTCCCCGCGAGCATACGTTGTCATCATTACACAAAAACATGAATGTGTCATTTGTATCTGCTAGGGGTGTAACGGTACGTGTTTTGTATTGAACCGTTTCGGTACGGGGCTTTCGGTTCGGTACGGGGGTGTACCGAACGAGTTTCTAAGCTAAAGCTAAAGTCTTAACAAGCTGCTTTGCTCCGTCTGCCTCTGTCTCAGCACGCAGCATTGTCCCACCCACACAACCATCTGATTGGTACACACGCAGCATTGTCCCACCCACACAACTATCTGATTGGTACACACGAAGCATTATCAGCCAATCAGCAGTGCGTATTCAGAGCGCATGTAGTCAGCGCTTCAGCGTCGAGCAGATAGGTGTTTAGCAGGTGAGCATCAGGCAGCGGACTCTCCCCAAATGATAATAAACACCTCCCAGTCAACTACTAGCAACATCACTATGAGCCCGTTGACCTTCTAGAAACTTAAACTGCAGCTCAGCTCATTCGCAATCCTGGCTTGAGGTGAAGGCTAATTAGCTCTCAGTTCCAGCCACATCGACCACTTCTGAGCGCCTATTTTCAGCTGCTGGGAATATTGTAAACAAGAAAAAAACCAAAGCATGTAGACATGCTAACCTTTCTTCATTACAACTGGTTATTGTGTACTGTGTTGGACTGGATGTTTATTTTGCACATTTTAAAAGCAATACTTAATGTTTACAGTGCTCCAGAATATTTAGATTGGCACTTTTTTGTATTGGATGTTTATCTTTATTTTTTCACATTTTAGCAAATAAGCAATACTTTCACTTTTGTTGAAATGTTTACACTGTTGTTACATAATATTTCGTTTTGCACTTTTTTGTATTGGATGTTTATCTTTATTTTTGCACATTTTAAAGCAAAATAAGCAATACTTTTACTTTTGAAATGCTTATACTATTGCAGAATATTAAGATTTGCACTGGATGTTGACTTTTATATTTGCACATTAAAAAGCAAATAAGCTACTTTTAATTTTGTTAAATGTTAAAAGTTTTAAATGTTTACATTGTTACAGAATATTTAGTCATGTTGTTGTCAATGTTGACTGAGTGGCCATACTTCTTTTTTTTTGTAAATAAAAGCCATGCCTTTTGAAAAAACGGGCCTACATTTATTTTTTCATCTTCATTTTGAATAAAAAAATAATCGGTAAAAGGAAAAATAATCTATAGATTAATCGAAAAAATTATCTATAGATTAACCGATTAATCGAAAAAAAATAATCTATAGATTAATCGATAGAAAAATAATCGTTAGCTGCAGCCTTATATATATATGTATATATATATATATATATATATATATATATATATATATATATATATATATATATACATATATATATATATATATATATATATATATATATATATATATACATATATATATATATATATACATATGTATGAAATACTTGACTTTCAGTGAATTCTAGCTATATATATATATATATATATATATATATATATATATATATATATATATATTTATTTACATAGAAGAAAAAAAAATACTTGAATTTCAGTGTTCCGGTGGCTATCCATTAGATGGCAGTATTGTCCTGTTTAACTTCTCCGTTCATGATGAGTATATCATTTCGGCCACTGTGTTCAATGGAGAAGTCTGTTCTACAAAATTTACAGGCAACATACACCTTCCCCTTCGAACTGTCCTGGATGAACTGAAATTCTTGTTTCCATTCGTTTTGGAACTTGCAAGCGTATTTCTTCATCTTGCTCGTCGACGGCGTCGCCATGTCTGTAATTTCCTCGTTCTTCTGCTTCGTCTCCTTGTTGTGTGCGCAGTTGTGCACTCTACTCTCTAAAAGCCCTAGATGTTATGACGTCATTGGGCAGGCAAGCTGTTTATATTGTGGGAAAGCGGACGTGAGAACAGGCTGTCCCCACTCAGTCTCAGGTCCGCATTGAGCTGGAGGGGGCGTGGCCTCCAGCTCCGGCTGAATACCGGGAGTTTGTCGGGAGAAAATCTCTGCCGGGAGGTTGTCGGGAGAGGCGCTGAATACCGGGATTCTCCCGCTAAAAACGGGAGGGTTGGCAAGTATGACTGTGCTGTATATGCTTCTCTGCCAACACATGCGCGCACACAGAAGTCACGTTGATGCCCTCACAAACAATCAGAAATCACTAAAATCCTTAACTTTAACAACCATATTGCTATAATATTAAACATTTAAACAAGTAAAGTCAACTCTGAGCCAGGGGCGGAGCCATGTGTGCCATTAATGTATTCTTTGCAAATTACCTTTTTTTTTTTTTTTTTAACTCCCCGGCGATTCCCACTTTTTTTCCCATGCTCTTTTGTTGTCTTTTAGGGACTCATATTAGGTTAGCAAAATGGACAAAACTTGTCACAGAGGGGAAGGAACATTACGTTGAAACTATTTCTGCCTATTGCTCACTCTGTCCCTTGTTGTTCCCATCTCCCTCCCAGGTGGCCTCCCTTATGAATTCAAGGTGGTGATCGCCGGGAACCACGAGCTGACCTTCGACAAGGACTTTATGGCCGAGCTGGTCAAGCAGGATTACTACCGATTCCCCTCGGTCTCCAAACTCAAACCGGAGGACTTTGATAACGTCCAGTCGCTCCTCACAAACTGTGTCTACCTGCAAGACTCGGATGTCACCATAAAGGGATTCCGGATATACGGCACGCCATGGTAAGACCAAAGACTCCAAAACCTGTCCATTAGTAGCCCCAAGCCATGTTCGCCGCTTCTCCCTTTCATCTTTGCTGAGTCACTTTTGTCGCACAAATCCCTAAAGTGGAGGTGTGCCTTCTTTCTGTCAGCGATTGGCCGTGTTCCAGCTCGCCGCCGTGCGCTCTGTCGGCGGGCCTCTCTTACATGCAAGATGCTATTCCCAGCTGGCGCATTCCTTTATGAGCACAGGACCTTCGCCCGTACTCGGGGCTTACATTACACCTGTGTTTTGACACGGGGTTAAGTGATACGCATGGCACCGTTATACGCCGCCAATGGGCTCTCATGTGGAAAGAACTCGAGCACGGGGGGGGGGGGGGCTTGATTGTCGGAGGACTGCTGTAAGCAGACGCAGGCTCGGTGTTGGTGCAGTGAAAAGTGTTTACTATCCCAACCGATGAGATCCCCGCGGTGTTGACGGAGGTATGGCGACGGAACCCAAAATAAGAGCGCAAGCTTTGCCCGCAGCAAGCGAAAATGCCACCGCGCTCGTGTTCATCGGCTAATTCCAACGGCATTATTGCCGCCTAATTTCTCTGTTTAAACTGTGAGCGCATGATTCGCAGTCCTGCCAATAATATCACATTAATGTGGTTCTGAATGGCAACAGGAGCAAAGTCAGCAGGGAGGCAGCTGTGAAGCTAAGATTGGGGGGAAAAAATCATTATGAGGTAGCATCCATCCATCCATCCATTTCCTACCGCTTGTCCCGTTCGGGGTCGCGGGGGGTGCTGGAGCCTATCTCAGCTACAATCGGGCGAAAGGCGGGGTACACCCTGGACAAGTCGCCACCTCATCGCAGGGCCTATGAGGTAGCAATTCAACTAATTGGCCTTCTGTCCTAAAGAAGGGTCCAAATACAAGTGAGTTAAATACAAAACTCAAAAGTTACAATGTGTCTAAAAATTTCGGGTTAAATGTACAGTAAAAAACTACCGTATTTTTCGGAGTATAAGTCGCTCCGGGGTATAAGACGCACCGGCCGAAAATGCATAATAAAGAAGGAAAAAAACATATATAAGTCGCACTGGAGTATAAGTCGCATTTTTTGGGGAAATGTATTTGATAAAACCCAACACCAAGAATAGAGATTTGAAAGGCAATTTAAAATAAATAAAGAATAGTGAACAACAGGCTGAATAAGTGTACGTTATATGAGGCATAAATAACCAACTGAGAACGTGCCTGGTATGTTAACGTAACATATTATGGTAAGAGTCATTCAAATAACTATAACATATAGAACATGCTATACGTTTACCAAACAACCTGTCACTCCTAATCGCTAAATCCCATGAAATCTTATACATCTAGTCTCTTACGTGAATGAGCTAAATAATATTATTTGATATTTCACGGTAATGTGTTAATAGTTTCACACATAAGTCGCTCGTGAGTATAAGTCGCACCCCCGGCCAAACTATGCAAAAAACTGCGACTTACAGTCCGAAAAATACGGTATAAGTCCTCTTTTTTTTGCATTCAAATGTTTTTTGTATTTTCACTTGTACTACAGTATTTCCTCAGAGCGGTGCTTCTCAAATATTTTCTGTTACGCTCCTTTTACAACATTTGACACCCCCCCACTTTCCGCCGCGACTATAAATACCGTATTTTACGGACTATAAAGCGCACTTAAAATCATTTCATTTTCTCAAAACTCGACAGTGCGCCTAATGTACGGAATAATTTTGGTTGTGCTTACCGACCTCGAAGCTATTTTATTTGGTACATGGTGAAATGATAAGTGCGACCAGTAAATGGCAGTCAAACATAAGAGATACGTGTGGACTGCAATATGACTCAAGTAAACAACACACATTTTATATGTTGCATTGAAAATATAGAACATTACACACGGCGCTCAAAAATCTATCAAAATGTTTTAGTACGACGTTGGTAAGCTATGAAGCCGCACCGCTTGATGGATTGTACTGTGCTTCAACAAACGAGTATTATGATGGTGTGTGTATAAGGTAAGACATATTATTTGCCGTTTTGTTTCACAATATTATGCAAAAGAGACTTTTCTTACCTTCTGGTACCTGCCGATCTGTATTTGGTATCTGCATAAGTCCTGAAAATTTGCGCGCGTCCGCCTTTGTAGTCCATGCCGACACCGTAGTTGATAAGCTTCTTCTTTTTCTCTATCTTCTTGTTATGGGACATTCATCCTCCGCTGTTGCCATTTCTAATATAAAGTAGCATAAAGTTCTTACTTATATCTGTCAGTAAACTCGCCATGAAAACGCTAAAACATACAGGTGTAGTGAGTCTACATTATTCACCCAAGGAACTTTAGTTATTAGAGAGTTCCGGTCGGACAGTTTTTCACGGGACACATTTGTTGTCCCATTTGGCAACCGTTTAACCTACAGTCATATAACTTGGTATGTGACAGCTGTAAACTGTTCGTGTGCTAACGTTAGCATGCTAGCAAGCTAACTTAAGCATGCTCACTTTTTTATCTGATTTTACACTTTTTTTCTCTATTTCCGCAGCCATACACCTTACAGCCGTGTTACTTGAAATGAGACATGCTAACTGTTAGCATGCCGTCGTCAGCACAAATGCTAAATATTAGCAATTCTATAAAAGCATGCTAACATTTTAGGCTAGCTCTGTTGCTCATTTGGAACAGTTACATTTAAAACTCTCGGGTTTCAGACACTCTGCACCATCGGCAAAGCACGGCGGTTTCCGGCCAGAGGTCCAGGGCACAGATAGCAGGCCCATTAAAATTCCTGCGGGAAGTTTTTTGTTATTATTATTATTATCATCATGTTCGATGACATAGATTTAAAGCCGTATCGCCTTACTCTATTTTGCAATAAACAGGAAGTCACATTTTAATGCTTTGTAACTAAACCGTCAATATGTTGTGGTTTCACGCTGCTTAGTGGCGATGATGACGTTTATGTGACCCCTTTGGGTGTACAATCCCATGTCGACTTAAGCAGTCACTTGGGTGACGAGACCAGGCCTCGATGAGTTAGTCGACATAAACGTGTTTGTCTGTTAAAGGTTTTGTGACCCTGTGCCCTCGAGTGCTCATTATGTTCTCACAAGTCTGCTCCAGGATTAAAATAACCATCTAGGTCATCCTCTGGCGGTTATAATTAGCTACGTTTCGAGTCTCGCCTGAGAAGTGGTAGGGGTATTTAGACGAGGAGAGGGTCGTATCTCCGCATTCCGCCGAAGATCACAGTCACAGGAAGAAGACATTGCCTGTCTTGTTTCCCGTCCGTCCTTCCACCTTCCCTTCCTTGCGTTTGAAAGGCAGGATGCTGCCTTTCCTCCCTGGTGGGTGTTCAGTGCGAGTGCTGGTAAGTGTCTGTTGTGACAGCTTGGGGGTGGTGTCTCGTGAGAGGCATCATGGACAGCTTGGCCACCCCCTGCTTACCCCTCCCCGCCTTCCACACCTCCTTCACACCCATATGCCACCCTGGCCTGAGGTCTGGCCTGCTTGTCCAGTGTGAGGTCTCACTTAGCCACGTCGTGACCCTTCACTTCACCAGCAGCTCACCATGTCACACCGCCTGGGTGGCCCGCCAACACCCGGACCTCTGTGCAGGCATGCGATTTTTCCGTCTATAGTCGGAAATCCGTCTTACTTATCTCTGCAAAAATATAATACAAATATTTTCCGTTTTTTTTGTTTTTTTCCGACCTACAATGTGTGGTAAAATCTTGATACGTCTCTTTACCATACCTGCCAACAACTACGGTTTTCCTGTAATGAGTACGGTTTTTGACAATACAGTGATAAAAACTACGGTTTTCCATTAAAAATGATTCACGTAAAAATCGAAGCTATTTATGTAATCTCTGTTGATAATTTTTTCAATTCTTTAAACACTGAAACAGGGGTCCCCAAACTTTTTGACTTGGGGGCTGCATTGGGTTAAAAAAAATTTGGCTGCCGATATATATATATATATATATATATATATATATATATATATATATATATATATATATATATATATATATATATATATATATATATATATATATATATATATATATATATATATATATATACATATATATATATATATATATACATATATATATATATATATACATACATATATATACATATATATATATATATATATATATATACATATATATATATATATATACATACATATATATATATATATATATATATATATATATATATATATATATATATATATATATATATATATATATATATATATATATATATATATATATATATATACACATGTATATATGTATACACATGTATATATATATGTGCCCCGTATGGTAGAGCGGCCGTGCCGGCAACTCGAGGGTTCCAGGTTCGATCCCCGCTTCCACCATACTATTCACTGCCATTTCCTTGCCCGTATGTGGGCTCTGTACCGAGGATGTCGTTGTGGCTTGTGCAGCCCTTTGAGACACTTGTGATTTAGGGCTATATAAATAAACATTGATTGATTGATTGTGTCCTTGGGCAAGACACTTTACCCACCTGCTCCCAGTGCTACCCACACTGGTTTAAATGTAACTTAGATATTGGGTTTCACTATGTAAAAGCGCTTTGAGTCAGAAAAGCGCTATATGAATACAATTCACTTCACTTACATTAGCTCAGAAAAAACACAGAGGCGGAATATACGTTAGGTCAGAAAAAACACAGAGGCTACATCATCCCTACAAGCCTGATTCGCAGGTTTCCCTGCTCGTCAGGGGAGGCTTGTGGGGATGATATAGCCTCTGTGTTTTTCTGACCTAACGTATATTCCGCTCTACCCCGGTATTGAGCACTGTATAACGGATAAACCACAGAAACCTTGACTCTATATATATATATATACAGTATATATATATTTATATATATATATATATATACATATTATGGTAAGAGTCATTCAAATAACTATAACATATAGAACATGCTATACGTTTACCAAACAATCTGTCACTCCTAATCGCTAAATCCCATGAAATCTTATATGTCTAGTCTCTTACGTGAATGAGCTAAATAATATTATTTGATATATTACGGTAATGTGTTAATAATTTCACACATAAGTCGCTCCTGAGTATAAGTCGCACCCCCGGCCAAACTATGAAAAAAACTGCGACTTATTGTCCGAAAAATACGGTATAAGTCCTCTATTTTTTGCATTCAAATGTATATTAACTTGTTTTTGTTTTTTGTGTTTTCACTTGTAATACAGTATTTCCTCAGAGCGATGCTTCTCAAATATTTTCTGTTACGCTCCTTTTACAACATTTGACACCCCCCCATTCTCCGCCGCGACTATAAAGCGCATATATATATATATATATATATATATATATATATATATATATATATATATATATATATATATATATACACACACTACCGTTGAAAAGTTTGGGGTCACATTGAAATGTCCTTATTTTTGAAGGAAAAGCACTGTACTTTTCAATGAAGATAACTTTAAACTAGTCTTAACTTTAAAGAAATACACTCTATACATTGCTAATGTGGTAAATGACTATTCTAGCTGCAAATGTCTGGTTTTTGGTGCAATATCTACATAGGTGTATAGAGGCCCATTTCCAGCAACTATCACTCCAGTGTTCTAATGGTACAATGTGTTTGCTCATTAGCTCAGAAGGCTAATTGATGATTAGAAAACCCTTGTGCAATCATGTTCACACATCTGAAAACAGTTTAGCTCGTTACAGAAGCTACAAAACTGACCTTCCTTTGAGCAGATTGAGTTTCTGGAGCATCACGTTTGTGGGGTCAATTAAACGCTCAAAATGGCCAGAAAAAGAGAACTTTCATCTGAAACTCGACAGTCTATTCTTGTTCTTAGAAATGAAGGCTATTCCACAAAATTGTTTGGGTGACCCCAAACTTTTGAACGGTAGTATATATATATATATATATATATATATATATATATATATATATATATATATATATATATATATATATATATATATATATATATATATATATATATATATATATATATATATATATATATATATATATATATATATACTGTATATATAAAATGTATCTGCTGTTGTAGTTGGAAAAAAAATCCCTCTACTACAAACAAGATCCAGGCCTTGCTGATGCCGGTCTAGACTGCTGCTCCTCTTTTTTTTTATATGTGCCTTTGTTCCCCTTGTAATAAGGCAACTATTTCCAGTGGTGGATGGGCAATTGTATCGCAGTTTAGTTTTGATCCGGGCGCAGCAAGAACCATTTCAATGTAGCGTGGCCTGATGAGAGCCATGTGCTAAATGGCTTTGGGTCGGCGGGGGGGTGAGGTCATGTGCATTGGTACGTGCTCTGCGTGTAACTGCCTGTCCAGGTCTAAAAGGTTGGGGGTGGGGATGCATTGTGTGTAACTATATTTGAAGAGTCAGGGTCACACAGAAAAAACATAACGCTTTGCTCTGAATTGATGGCAGCGATTCTTAGCTTAGTTTATCTGTCAATGGTGCATGGTTTTTTTCCACTGTGTAAAATAAATAATGGTGTCTTCATAACCTAAAGCAGTCTTCAACTAAAATTCAAATAGGTCCAGATACAAAACGTTTGCTCACGCGAAGGGATGTAACGATTAACGGTATTAATGATAATTGCAGTAAAGTATTTGCAATGCACTTTTCCTTTAAATACAATTTAAAGTGCTACAGTACAAACCAATATTTTAAACAATAAAAGCTTAAAATAATAATATACTAAGACTAAAAAAAAACTATCTGTTTTGCATAAGAAACGCAAAACATGCACAATAGTGGGTTCCTAACAGTCTATTTATTTTAGTTATTAAAAAAAAATCAAAAGGGTCAAAAGTACTTTTTGAGCACATTCACTAATATTGCGATTATAATAACAGCGGTAATCTTAGTCACGACGACCGTAATATAACATTTTCATTTAGTTACATTCCTATCCCTCTCACTTGGCCGTCACCCCAGCAGCACTGAGAGCAGACTCAGCCAAACTACCTCTAGGTAATGTTACAATTTCCAATGCCAACAAAACAGTTGACTCAGAAATGTTACAAAGATATAACAGCTCATTTTTAAATGTTGAAATAAAAATGTGATTTTATTAGTAAAAACTATTAACGTTTTTTCAACACACACACAGTACCGAAAATTGGTACCTTTAAGTACCGGTATCGATTTTCTATGTACCGGAAAATTGGTATTGTATCGGTTCAAATGTGAATGGTACTCATCCCAACTAAACAGTAAGCCAGTGTATTTCCTGATCCAAACAACCAGTACCATAAACTCTATAAAAGCTATGCCTGTCGAAATGGAAAACTTAAAATACTTAAAGTGGGTCATAGTATGCAAAACCAACTTTTCTGACCTGTTGGTATTTGTTTTTGTGTATTTGGGATCCACAAAAACCCGGACATGTGAAATCAAATTATGGAGACATTTATGAAACAATCATGTGTTCTTACAAACGAGCCTTTTGCAGTTAGAGACTTTAGTGACATATTTTGTCCTAGTGATGTCAGCCTCACTAAGATATCTCCACATATGGTAAAGGTTTAACCGAAGGGCTTTGCGCGAGTCTACCATTTTATCTAGTTGTCGGCCAATTTGGATTTTTTTGCTTTGTGCAAGTCCGCCTTTGTAGTCACTGAGTTCCTTGTTGTGGGGCAGACTGGCTCATACATGCACATGCATTCTTTAATCCTCCTTTTTTCTATACACAACTTTTTCTCAAAAAAACAATGTATACTCGAGATGATCTCGTGGTGCTACTTTCCTATCTTGGTGCTACTTTCCTATCTCATCTATTCTATTTAGTTTATACATACAACATTTTTGAAAGGCTCGTATTTAATCTAATGGTAATAGAAAAAATAATCCTGATATGTTTAGCGCAGGACAATTTACTGTGACTCCCTGCTATGGCCGAATACATCTCTTGCATAGAGAAATACGGTATGAAGTAAAATCAGTGGGCCATGAAAGGCACACAACACATTGTGTTTAATGACAGATGCTTAACAGACCAAATACCTCAACCTCCTTTCCCCAGGCCTCCTCACTCCCACACTCACGCACACCGTGGAAAGATGACCAGGCTTCTGCCCCTTGTCCATCAAAACTCTCAAAAGGTCCATTTCAGGCCGACATGTGAGGATTTTATTCATGTCATGAAATTCTTCCGCTACATGCAACAACCTTGTGAACAAAAACACATCTTTTGAATTTAAAAAAAATACATACCGTATATACACCGTATTTTCCGGACTATAAGGCGCACTTAAAATCCTTTCATTATCTCAAAAATCGACAGTGCGCCTTATATCCCGGTGTACCTAATAGGGCTGCAACTAACGATTAATTTGGTAATCGATTAATCTGTCGATTATTACTTCGATTAATCGATTAATAATCGGATACCAGAGACAAACTACATTTCTATCCTTTCCAGTATTTTATTGAAAAAAACCAGCATACTGGCACCATGTTGTGGACATTGGGGGTGCAGCATACACCAACAATAACACAGAAATGTAACTCATCAGAACTGAATCAGATATTGTACACGTTTCTGTTGTGAATAATAAAGGATTCATTTCAGGCTGCCTCTGAATAATAGCATGAAATATTCCAGCAACTTCATAACGTTTAGTTATACTAAAGCGTCACTCAAATCTAAATAGATTTATATAGCTTTATCGACCCGGCTACATTAATCCATTATGAAACCAACCTGAGATATTTCTGTCCGTTACGTTTATTTCGAAATTGGTAACCGTGCGTTTTCTCTCTCAAAACGGAGTCAAATGTGCCGGAGACACATTATCAGCCCCGCGTTGCAACAAAGGCATAACTTTAAAGTTACTCACAAAAAAGCTGAACTCATGAATGCTTGTTGCCACTATGGACTTAAAAAGTTACGTACTGTGAGTTCCTCCCTTCATCCATGGCTCCAAAATGTTTCTTCTTCAGGTGCTCCAGAAGCAATGTTGTACTTCCGTGCCATTTTGCAGGAAACGGTCTTCTTTGAAGTCTTTAAAGTGAAGTGTTCCCACACTTTTGACGACTTAGGTCGTACACTTTTCTCCATTGAAGCAATAACCTCAAGATGTTTCTCCGCTAAACTATCGGTAGTGTTTTCCTGCGCCATTTTTTGAATTTTTCCAGCAAAGGAGACGCCGTCGTCACGTGAGCTGCACATGACACATCGTTGGCTAGCTTACGCCACCTCATGAGACGTAGCCTCAACGCCGCCCTGGCGCTGTTTTGTACTGTTTTTGTACTTATTTTGATTATTGTTTCTCAGCTGTTTGTAAATGTTGCAGTTTATAAATAAAGGTTTATAAAACAAAAAAAAACAACAACAAAAAAATATCCACACAAAAAAAAAAAAAGCCTACGCGCATGCGCATAGCATAGTTCCAACGAATCGATGACTAAATTAATCGCCAACTATTTTGGTAATCGATTTTAATTGATTTAATCGATTAGTTGTTGCAGCCCTAGTACCTAATGTACGGGATAATTCTGGTTGTGCTTACCGACCTCGAAGCAATTTGATTTAGTACATGGTGAAATGATAAGTGTGACCACACATAAGAGATACGTGTAGACTGCAATATGACGCCAGTAAACAACACCAAGACTTTAAATGTTCCATTGAAAATAAAGAACATTACACACGGCACTCAAAAATCTGTCAAAATGTTTTAGTACGACTTTGAAGCCGCACCGCTTGATGGATTGCCGGCCGCTACCGTAGTTAGAGATGCAAGTATTACTATGGTGTGTGTACAAGGACGGCAAAATGGCACCCATTAGCAGACATATTATCTGGCGTTTTGTTTCATAATATTATGCAAAACCAACTTTTCGTACCTTCTGGTACCTGCTGATGTGTATTTCAGATCTGCATACGTCCTGAAAATTTGCGCACATCCGCCACTGTAGTCCGTGAAGATACCATAGTCAATAAGCTTCTTCTTTTTCACTATCTTCTTATTATAGGACATGCATCCTCTGCTGTTGCCCTTTCTGATATAAAGTAGCGTAAAGTTTGTACTTATATTTCGCTATGGAAGCGCTAAAAACTACCGGTGTAATGATTTTACATTATTCACCCACGGAACTTTAGTTATTAGAGAGTTCCAGCTGGACGTTTTTTCACGGGACACATTTCCGGCGCTGATGTTGCACTAGATGCTGCTCCGTTATTGATTTAAGTAAAGTCTGAATGTCATTAAAACAGTAAGCTCCACGTGAGCCACGTAAATAAGACCGCCCACAAAACGGCGCATCCTGAAGCGACTGTCAGAAAGCGGCTTGAAGATGATCTGTAAAACATCATCTATGCAACATTTTGACCAAAGAACCACCATTACATGTTATGTAGACCACAAGGAAGTGTTTTACATTTTGAAAAAAATCTTAATATGACTTCTTTAATGCGCCTTATAATCCGGTGCGCCTTTTGTATGAAAAAAGACCTGCATAGACCCGCTCATCGGCAGTGCGCCTTATAATCCGGTGCGCCCTATGGTCCAGAAAATACAGTATATTCTGCACAATTTCACACTTTCCAGTTCCGGGCCAGTATCACAGCTATCACAGTACTTGCTCACCATCAGCATTTTGTCCACTAAAATTGTGCTAATTGTTATCAAGTGCACTATTTGGAGAAAGAATGGATATATTATGATATTGTAGCACTAACAGAAATCCGGAATAAATGACTGATAAACAAAGTGGTTATTCAAAGCAAATGTACAATATGGTCAAACAGCACTCATTTATCTTAGTATAACACACTAATAAGAAAACACAATCGATCCATAATTGACACAAAATAGATAATTGTTTCCATTGTTAGAAATACATTTAAAATAAAATCTTGAAAATTTGAAGTATCAGCATTGGTATGGCCGATACTGCTCCTGTAACTACTCGATATTGGATCGATAACCACATTTGTAATATCGGCCAAAACTGCTAACGGCAAGCGAGAGCTCTTTTTTGTAAACAAAGGCAGGCAAATCGATACAAATATCAACAGTAACGATACCAAGTATAATATCATTATTTTGGTCGACACTACAGTGGTTAGATCGATATTTTTTATCGTCCAAAAATGTTGTGTTGTTTTTGTTCTTGTCTACAAACTCAGGCAACAACGTCACTCTACACAGGAGCTCTTTAAGGGCAAAAACCCAAGGATTTAAATCAAAGCCAGTAGTAGGAAATCATATTAATAATTAACTGAGATTTGTATACCACAATCCTGTGTTTTTGTACAGTGTTTAAAAATATAATCGATCAATGGTTTGGAAATTTACAGTATCAGTATCAGCATTGTTATGACCAACACTGCCCCTGTAACTACTTGGTATTGGATCGTTTCCCAAATGTGGCGTATCGCCCAACACTACAGTAAAGTAACCAAACAGTATGATAAGTGCTAATTACATTTTAACAGAAGTGTAGAAAAATACGTAATCGAAAGTAACCATATATTAACAAGTAGATTAATAATAGTTTTGAGAAAATAATACAACTGGAAATAATACAATGTTATTGCATACGTCAACGGCCAAATTAGGAGCCTTTGTAACCCATTTTGAAATGATTCTTGTATCATTTATATACTAAATAATATACGTGTTGTATATCGTTATCACAGGAGGCTGCAATGTATATCGCGAATATTGCCCATCCCCCATCCATGACCACAATTAAGCTCCCACATCCAACTGTTGCCCCCCCCCCCCCCAACCCCCCGCATCGCTTGATTCCTAACACCTTCGTCTTTATTCTGTTTGTTCTATTATTCTGCATCCACAGGAGAGCTTACCTTTGTTTTCCTGCTTTACTATTGCCCCTAAAAACATTCTCATCCTTGCTTCTTTTCTCTTGTCCTTACATGCATTCCCCTTCTAAACTCCTACTTATTTCAAACATTGTCAAAACAAAATTTGCCATTGTTCAGTGGGCTATAGATCCTTTTCGCATCACCAAAGATAATTCCTCAAACGGTGTTTCCTCATTTCCATAACGAGTCTGCCACATATGTGACTTGAATGTGAAACTACTTGCAGACGACTTTTTATAACTGGTAGAAACTCTTTATCGAGCAATATTATTTGTTTTAATAGCTGTGTAATAATAACTATTATGTTCAATAGCCTTAAGTAGCACTGCAAGTGTTAATGGATTAATACGATAAAAACAAAAACCTTCGATTTACATTCTGTTGCCTCGATTAATCGTTTGAGTGTAGCTAATAACAGTGTTGGCGCTAGGAATTTTCAAAACGGGGTCCCTGGGACCCCATCAAGTCATAAAAATGGGGTCCCACAATACATTTTTGGGATCCCATTGTTTGTAATCGTTTTGAAAACTAATGATAAATGTATGCATTATCCTGTTATATCTCACATTCTGTATTGTGTTTTGGAAAAAGGTTGTCATAAATGTTACTTAATTCATTAAAAAAAATAATACAAAATTTAAAAAAAATGTATGCATATGTTTATGTCATTATTTTGAAGTCGCCCAATAAAAAGGCAATAAACAGGGACGGAAATTTGACTCGGCAAATATAAGCAAAACAAAACACCGGCAAAAAGCGATAATCAATAAAAAAAACAAGTAAACCAGAGTTTTGACTTGGAGAAGGCAGGGTCGGTAAAAAAAAAAAAAATCCAGATTTACGGAAATGCGCGTCTTTACTGATTGGAACGCATAAAAAGACACAAAAAGTGCATTAAAAACCTCTAAAGGCCTTAGTGGCCACATGCGTGGACAGCACCTTTTAGCTCTTATTTCCAAAATTGTGTACACTACTAAATTGGGGTCTTATGCCGCTTATGTGGACACTTATACTGCCATCTGGTGGTGTCAGAAGAGTATAACATACAATGGAATTTGGGGAAAAAAAGTGTAAAAATTAAAAATTAGCATGTCGCTACACATGAAGTACACGTTTGTGTACTTATGGACTAAGTACATCATATTACCCACATATGCGGTCCTCTCCAAGGTTTCCCATAGTCATTCACATTGACATCCCACTGGGGTGAGTTTTCCTTGCCCGTATATGGGCTCTGTACCGAGGATGTCGTTGTGGCTTGTACAGCCCTTTGAGACACTTGTGATTTAGGGCTATATAAATAAACATTGATTGATTGATTGATATCAAAAGATGATTCTTAGTTTTTATTCTAATTAGGGTCCAATAAACCCAAATAGCAAAAAAAAAAAAAAAAAAGAAGCATGTAAACAAACAGCTTGGGCCTTAAGAGGTTAACGCCAAGAGTGTAATAAAAAAAAGATCAAATCCGTGCTGTAATTAGTGCCCGGAACTTTAAATACGAATACATAGTTTTTGCACAGCCGCCACAATAGGGCGCACAGGAGAGCGCTGGTGTGTGGTTGCTGTGATCTGAGTGGCGGTTAAATGTTTTGTTGTTTTTACAATTTTTTTACGTGTTAAAAGTGCAATTTCAATATTGATGTGCATTTATAAGGGAAATAAGACGGTTATGGCAAGTAAAACATTTTTGATCACTTCAACTATTTGCATAAACACACATTGAGGCTACAAAGTGTGTTTTTTCCCCCGATTAATCGAACAAATTATTTATTTGACGACTAAAATAATGGACAGCTGCAGCCCAAGCCTAAAGATGTAGTTACGTATTTGTGAAAGGTTACTGCACTAAGCTCACACATTTAAAGGTCTCAATGAATGAAGAACTTTAGTTTCACCCTGCAAGAGATTCAGGATGCAAGTTTTCTGACGCCATTGTTAAAATGGTCTCTTGTGTGTGTGTGTGTGTCTGTGTGTGTGTGTATTTTCACATGTGTGTGACCCAGAGGCAGCAGATTAAATCCAACTGCCCTCATTTGACTCTCTGAATCTCACCTCGGGGGATACCGAAGGGCCAAATGCAGATTTGTCATTTGCAGATTTTAGTTTTATTCATGTATTCCTCTGTGCTGTAAAGGTCAGCTTTATGTGAATGTGTTTGTGTGAATGTGTTTGTGTGTGTGCGTGCGTGTGTGTGAGTGTGTGTGTGTGTGTGTGCGTGTGTGTGCGTGTGCGTGTGTGTGTGCGAGCGAGGGAGTGAGAGAAAGTCAGTAATGCTTCACAAGTGTCATCCATCCATCCATCCATTTTCTACCGCTTATTCCCTTCGGGGTCGCGGGGGGCGCTGGAGCCTATCTCAGCTACAATCGGGCGGAAGGCGGGGTACACCCTGGACAAGTCGCCTCACCTCATCGCAGGGCCAACACAGATAGACAGACAACATTCACACTCACATTCACACACTAGGGCCAATTTAGTGTTGCCAATCAGCCTATCCCCAGGTGCATGTTTTTGGAGGTGGGAGGAAGCCGGAGTACCCGGAGGGAACCCACACAGTCACGGGGAGAACATGCAAACTCCACACAGAAAGATCCCGAGGCCGGGATTGAACTCATGACTACTCAGGGCCTTGGTCATGTTTAGCCTTAATAGACTTCTTGGTACTTCTGGAGAAGGCACCGATATTTGAGAATATGATTTTTTTCTGTTTTTTTTTTTTTTAACCTTTTCTTCTGTATTTATCTGCCCTAGGGATGGGTACCGTTCACATTTGAACCGATACTGTATCAATTCATAGTACTTTGGAATCGTTACCAATTTTCGGTACTATTGTGTGTGTTAATAAATGTGAATTGTTTGATAGTAAAAATAAAAAAATGTAATTTAACATTTAAAAATTAGCTGATTACCGTATTTTTCGGACTATAAATCGGGTGCGACTTATACTCAGGAGCGACTTATGTGTGAAATTATTAACACATTACCGTAAAATATCAAATAATATTATTTAGCTAATTCACGTAAGAGACTCGACGTATAAGATTTCATGGGATTTAGCAATTAGGAGTGACAGATTGTTTGGTAAACGTATAGCATGTTCTATATGTTATTGTTATTTGAATGACTCTTACCATAATATGTTACGTTAACATACCAGGCACGTTCTCAGTTGGTTATTTATGCCTCATATAACGTACACTTATTCAGCCTGTTGTTCACTATTCTTTATTTATTTTAAATTGCCTTTCAAATGTCTATTCCTGGTGTTGGGTTTTATCAAATAAATTTCCCCAAAAAATGTGACTTATACTCCAGTGCGACTTATATATGTTTTTTTCCTTCTTTATTAGCATTTTCGGCTGGTGCGACTTATACTCCGAAAAAAACGGTATAATACAAGTGCTGTCCAGTTGTTATATCTTGTTTCGTTTTACATTTGAGTCTCATTTGCAATGCAGTTGCCCTTCCAAGACATTAGATGGCAGTGCTATATAGACTTATTTATGGTATGTTCTCTACCTCGGAAGTATTTTTTTCCGTGGAGCTGAATGTGTTATGTTGCGCCCTAAAAAGTGTTTATGCTGTGAGTATTGTACTTACTACAAACTAGCTGTTTGACAGTAACATTCATCTTAATTGTAATTTACATTTCCATATTTGGAGGTGTTAAAATCGCCATGCAAAAATCGCTAATGATAGCCTGTCTATGGCAAATCCAATGTAAATTAGCATCCAGCTAGTGGAGCCTTACTTTATGTTCGAACGTTCCCTACCTGGCATACTTGCTCTGTTGGTGTTGAACATTGCAACATTACTTCGAGTGAGTGCTGCTTGAGTGATTGTTTTCTTTGAGCCGGTGTTTAGTACTTGGGGATTGTCATTGTCGTTGATGAGAACATGTCTGTTAAATCTCACATTGAAAACCTTGTGGCTAAACTTAAAATTAATTTGGGATTTTTCTTTAGAAACAAGTCCTGTTTTCCCTTCCAGTTAGGAAACGCTTGATTCTGACCACTTGTATGCCTTTGCTAGATTATGGAGGTTTATCGGGGAAAAAAATGGATACTGCCTTACGTTTTATTACTGGTTGTTGCAACCTTGTCCACCATTGCACTTTCTATGCAAAGGCAAACTCTCCATCTTTGTCAGTACGCATACACTACCGTTCAAAAGTTTGGGGTCACATTAAAATGTCCTTATTTTTCAATGAAGATAACTTTAAACTGGTCTTAACTTTAAAGAAATACACTCTATACATTGCTAATGTGGTAAATGACTATTCTAGCTGCAAATGTCTGGTTTTTGGTGCAATATCTACATAGGTGTATAGAGGCCCATTTCCAGCAACTATCACTCCAGTGTTCTAACGGTACAATGTGTTTGCTCATTGGCTCAGAAGGCTAATTGATGATTAGAAAACCCTTGTGCAATCATGTTCACACATCTGAAAACAGTTTAGCTCGTTTAAGAAGCTACAAAACTGACCTTCCTTTGAGCAGATTGAGTTTCTGGAGCATCACATTTGTGGGGTCAATTAAACGCTCAAAATGACCAGAAAAAGAGAACTTTCATCTGAAACTCGACAGTCCATTCTTGTTCTTAGAAATTAAGTTTATTCCACAAAATTGTTTGGGTGACCCCAAACTTTTGAACGGTAGTGTATATCCTCATTGGTTGTTTTTTATATATATAATTCACTTCTTGGTCTGGTTCCCCCTTATTTATGTTCTTTTATGTGTAGAGACTCCAGTCGCTACAGGTTAAGGCCGCAGGACAATACTTGGCATGTTTGTTCCTGGAGCCAACACAAGTCTTGAGAGAGAAAAAAAGCTTTCAGATATGCTGCTCCATGGTCATGGAATAACTTACAAAAGGATCTAAGGTTACCTGAGCTGATCGCTTTGGGGGAATTTCAGGCCATTTTTAAAGAATCGAGAAACTGTTGCTATTGGGCGTTGTACTTGTTTTTAATTTTATACATTGTTTTGACCTATCACATGTTGTTATGTTAATATATGTAAATAATTTTATATTTAATTGTAGCGTGTGGCAGCTGCTGTTTTTGTCGTTCCTGTATGTTTCTTTGTTTTGCTGCCCTCTTGGGCAGGAGGTCACTCTTGGAAAATAGATTTTAATCTCAACAAGTTTTTACCTGGTTCCATAAAGGATATTGATTGGTAGTCTGCAATCAGACGTGAGGTTTACCTGAGCTGATCACTTTGGGGGAATTTTAGGCCATTCTAAAGAATCCAGAAACCAATTCTATTGGTCATTGTACTTGTTTTTACTGAAACATTTATACATTGTTTTGACCTATCACATATTATGTTAATATATGTAAATAATATAATATTTATCTGTAGCGCGTGGCATCTTCTGTTGTTGTTGTTCCTATATGTATTTCTGTAACTTTGTTTTGCTCTGCTCTTGGGCAAGAGATTTTAATCTCAATGAGTTTTACCTGGTTCCATAAAGGATATTGATTGATAGTCTGCAACCAGAGGTGAGGTTTCCTGAGCTGATCACTTTGGGAATTGTAGGCCATTTTAAAGAATCGAGAAACTGTTGCTATTGGGCATTGTGCTTGTTTTTAAGTTGTTTTACTGAAACATTGTATACATTGTTTTGACCTATCACATGTTGTTATGTTAATATATGTAAATAATGTAATATTTAATTGTAGCATGTGGGAGCTGCTGTGTTTGTTGTTCTTGTATGTATTTATGTAACTTTGTTTTGCTCCCCTCTTGGGCAAGAGATTTTAATCTCAATGAGTTTTACCTGGTTCCATAATGATATTGATTGATAGTCTGCAACCAGAGGTGAGGTTTCCTGAGCAAATCACTTTCGGGGAGTTTTAGGCCATTTTAAAGAATCCATAAACTGTTGCTATTGGGCATTGTACTTGTTTTTAAAGTTGTTTTACTGAAACATTGTATACATTGTTTTTGACCTATCACATGTTATTATGTTAATATATGTAAATAATGTATTATTTAACTGTAGCGTGTGGCATCTTCTGTTGTTGTTGTTCCTATATGTAATTCTGTAACTTTGTTTTGCTCTGCTCTTGGGCAATAGATTTTAATCTCAATGAGTTTTACCTGGTTCCATAAATGATATTGATTGATAGTCTGCAACCAGAGGTGAGGTTTCCTGAGCTGATCACTTTGGGGGAATGTTAGGCCATTTTAAAGAATCAAGAAACTGTTGCTATTGGGCATTGTACTTGTTACTGAAACATTTTATACATTGGTTTAAACTATCACATGATTTTATGTTAATATATGTAAATAATTTAATATTTAACTGTAGCGTGTGGCATCTGATGTTTTTGTTGTTCCTATATGATTTCTGTAACTTTGTTTTGCTGCCCTCCTATGCAGGTCACTCTTGGAAAATAGATTTTAATCTCAACAAGTTTTTACATGGTTTCATAAAGGGTATTGATTAATAGTCTGCAACCAGACGTGAGGTGTACCTGAGCTGATCACTTTGGGGCAATTTTTGGCCATTTTAAAGAATCGAGAAACTGTTTCTATATCTATCTTTATATTTTGTTTTAAACTATCACATGATTTTATGTTAATATATGTAAATAATTTAATATTTAATTGTGGCCTGTGACTTCTGCTGTTTTTGTTGTTCTTATGTATTTCTGTAACTTTGTTTTGCTGCCCTCTTGGCCAGTTCACTCTCGGAAAATAGATTTTAATCTCAATGAGTTTTTGCTTGGGTAAATACAATATATTCATTGATTCATAGTCTGCAACTAGACGTGAGGTGACGTGCAACAAAGGTATTGAAATATGGCACCTTTTTTTACTTGATTTTACTCGAATCGATACCTGGTAGGACCAACGGATTTCGGTCAGTGCCTAACAAAAGTACAGAATTCGGTACCCATCCGGAACGTGCACCTTAGTTTCAAAAGCACATGGGTACACTTGTCCCCATGGAAACACATATCTGCATTTCTGTGTGAAATTGTATTGCAAACCACTATGTAAAGGTGCATGTTTGTGTTGTATGCACCGTATAAAAGCTGGACATCAGCTTATATATTGAATTGACTTGTTTTCAGTTGTCTGTCACTGAGGTGTGACATTGGCATCGGCCACTTTAAGCTTAATCACCCTTTAGTCAACCCTTTACTGGTGCCAGTTCGAGACAGTCTGTGTTGGCTGCCTGCCTAACTAACACACTCCCACACAAACAGACTCCCACACACCAGGCCGGCCCCTGGCATAAACGTTCTATGCAGTTGTGTTGGGGCCACATGATTATGGTGAGCTGATCATCACCACGGTTGTCGTGCCCTGCAGGTGTTTGCTGCTTGATCTACTGAAATGGACTGAATTGCCTCATGGATACAATTATACTTTACTAACTGCTATTTAGCGGTGAGTCAACATGTCTTTTTTAATAGTTTTAGTCTGGTTTAGCTGCATTGCCACAGCGTCCATTCAGAGGCCCATAGAGATAATTGCTAATTTAGCATCGCTTCGAAGGCTGTCATCGTGACAGTTTTAAGGCCGTATTTCTAAAACGACCGTCCAATTCAACTTGATATTGCAGCCCAACTGTTTCCCCAAAGATATGGTGTCCTAAGAACATTAGTTTTTCCATTGTTTTTGCCCATTTATTGTGTTTTGTTTAGTTTTTGTAATTAGTGCCGAAGTGGCATAGCACTTTTGAATTGGTTTCTCTCCAGTAGGCAATATCAAACACTTCCCTTTCCCCCTTGGACCAACATGATTTTTCAGGATTTATGCAGATCCCAAATACAGATCAGCAGGTGCCAGAAGGTAAGAAAAGTTGCTTTTGCATAATATTGCGAAACAAAACGCAAGCCAATGTCTTACCTTATACACACACCATAATAATAATTGTATGTTGAAGCACAGTACAATCCATCAAGCGGTGTGGCTTTATAGCTTACCAAAGTCGTACTAAAACATTGTGAGAGATTTTTGAGCGCCGTGTGCAATGTTCTATATTTTCAATGGAACATATACAATGTTGGTGTTGTTTACTTGAGTCATATTGCCATCATAGTGCAGTCTACACATTTGTCTTATGTTTGACTGCCATCTACTGGTCACACTTATCATTACACCATGTAGCAAATAAAATTGCTTTGATGTAGGTAAGCTCAACCAAACTTATTCCTTACAGTGTTTCCCATAAACTGCCAAGATACCTGTGGCGGTGGGGGCATGGCTATGGGCGTGGTCACCATGACATCATCGAGTAATTTGCATAATTTACTACAATGATATGATTTTCTCTAAAAAGGCTAAAAAAAAATGTATACTTACTAATTAATAATAACAGTTTTGTTTTAAACGTCCATCCACCCATCCATCCATCCATCCATTTTACAATATAATTACAACACTTTATGTACATATTTATATACAGATTTGAACAATAAGTTATTCACTGAAATATATTTATTAATTGTGGTTCTTACAAAAAATATATCTTATAAAATATAAAAGCTAAAATGTCTCTTAAAGCTCCGCCCCTTTAAATACTAAATGCATACTAAATAATTTAACTTTAGCCTACTACTACAACCATATTATTTACCAGCAACATAAAGTGAAACAGAGGCAGAGGTGTCCTGCCACAGTCAGTAACAAATAAACAGAAAACAGTAGTGGTCAAATACAAATAAGGCAACAAGAGAAGTATCCTACACTTCTATTTTGTAAAGTAAATCTGAACAGCCTATATGGGCATCTACATCAACTATATGATTTGCCTGAGAAGCTGGACAGGACAAAAAAAAAAATTATTATTTTTTTTAATTTGTGGCAGACGTAATTATTTTGTGGCGGGCCGCCACAAATAAATGAATGTGTGGGAAACACTGCCTTACATTAGATCCGTGGTTCTTAACCTTCGTTCGATCGAACCCTAGGGGTTCGGTGAGTCGGGCTCAGGGGTTTGGTGGAGGTCAAGACACACCCGACTCATCGTGTAAATAAAAACTTCTCCCTATCGGCGTATTACGGATACGGCAACAGCACAAGTCACACTGATTTGCAGGTGTGTAATTTGTTGTGAGTTCATGCACTGTGTTGGTTTTGTTCTTTGAACAAGGTGATGTTCATGCACGGTTCATTTTGTGCACCAGTAATAAAACATGGTAACACTTTAGTATGGGGAACATATTCACCATTAATTAGTTGCTTATTAACATGCAAATTAGTAACATATTGGCTCTTAACTAGTCATTATTAAGTACTTATTCGGCATGGCCTTATTATAACCCTAACCCTCTAACCCTGGCCCTAACCCTCTAACCCTAACCAAATAACTCTAAATTAAGTCTTTGTTACTTAGAATATGTTCCCCATACTAAAGTGTTACCAAAAACATATAACTTTGTCTTGAATTCGAAAAAAAACAAAATTTTATTTTTCACTAAAGAAGGTTTCGGTGAATGCGCATATGAAACTGGTGGGGTTCGGTACCTCCAACAAGGTTAAGAACCACTGCATTAGATGCACGTTTTGAGAGAAAAAAAAGATTTTAAGTGCGCCTTATAGTCTGGAAAATACGGTAGTCTTCTTCTACTCACCTCACTGCTGCTTTAATCTGACACATATGCCTCGCTGTTGCCCCCTGTGAGGCGGCGGGAGTACTGCGTACATATGCAACCCTAGTTTCAATGGTTCCGTCAAGCCTATGTGGGTGACGTTCGGCGGGCCAAATGAAAAGCTTTGGGGCCGCCATTTGAATAGACCTGCATGTTGACACGAGTAATATAGAAAAACCAAATGCCACAAAGAGCCGAGGGCCGGTCTTGCACATCAATAATGACAATTGTCTTAACAAGATGACGCAATTGAAATCCGGACCAGTTTTCACTTTTAATTAAAAAATGTTTTTCCTTATAATTTTACACTCTTTCTGTTCCAGGCCAACCTAAACTTTCCCTTTTCCACTCTGCGTGACGACTTGAGAAACAACAGTGTCTCCCGAGAAGAGACATATTTGGAAGTGTAACCGCAGTCTCTTGGACTTTTCCGAATAATAAAACATTTCTCCGTTGACAGCGGTGTCATGTTAATTTCAGTAATATTTCACATTTAATGAGATAATGATTTATTGACGGCGAATGTGAATTGATATTTAATGGGGCGTCAAATAATAAAGCAACTGTTGACAAGGACGGATTGGTGGACGCTGCGTCTGCGCCTCGTTTTCAATCGGTACGTGCTGGTTCAGATACAGAACCAGGGTAGAGCGCCTGTGTCAGGTTGTCCACCTGCGTGTCAACACACTGAATGAGAGGGTTAAGTGATTGATTTGTCACTTTCTGCAATGTTCCCAGGTGAACGACTCACCTTTTACACCCCGAGCCGCCGCCGCGCATGCACAAGCCGACCCGTTCCTCCCTTGCCCGTTACGCCACGTACGACCTGTTTCACATCCCACTGAGCGCTCACCGAGTTCCCCCCACCCGCGCCAAGATAAGCCCCAAATATGTCAAAGGGTGAGTGATGAGTCCTCTGCGTCCGCCTAATAAAGCTCTCCTCAGTGGCCTTGTGCACATCCGTCACCAGGCGACCAGGCATCGGCCGACAGGTCCATCACATATCCAAACAGGAAAAAAGGGCTGACTCTTCCTAAAGTTGCTGAATGTGGGCCTGAAAAACTGTTCAGAATTTGACGTTGTCCAGCGCCGTTTTGACCACAGATTGGCGGTGGGGGCGTGGCCCAGGGTGTGGTAAGGGCGTGGGTATTAATGTTAGGCCATTGTATAATTTGCCTAATTGGCTATGATACAGGCATTTTTTTAAAGACTTAAAAATGTGTACATATATTTAAAGACAAATCTTTAATACTCGGGGCGCACAGAAAGATCGTTTTTTATTCATCACGAGCCTAAATCAATTTGAATTTTTCAAAATCGATTAAAAAAATAATGATAAATGTTTTAGTTATACTTATATATATATTAGGTTTGTACGGTATACCGGTATTAGTATAGTACCACGATACTAATCAATCATTTTCGGTACTATACCGCCTTTGAAAAGTACAGAATAAGTGATTATTACATTTTAACAGAAGTGTAGATAGAACATGCTAAAAGAGAAAGTAAGCAGATATTAACAGTAATTTAACAAGTAGATTAATAATACATTTTCTACCACTTGTCCTTAATAATTTTGACAAAATAATAGAATGATAAATGACACAATATGTTACTGCATATGTCAGCAGATTAAATTAGGAGCCTTTGTTTGTTTACTTACTACTAAAAGACAAGTTGTCTCGAATGTTCACTATTTTATTTAAGGACCAACTTGCAATAAGAAACATACACTACCGTTCAAAAGTTTGGGGTCACCCAAACAATTTTGTCGAATAGCCTTCATTTCTAAGAACAAGAATAGACTGTCGAGTTTCAGATGAAAGTTCTCTTTTTCTGGCCATTTTGAGCGTTTAATTGACCCCACAAATGTGATGCTCCAGAAACTCAATCTGCTCAAAGGAAGGTCAGTTTTGTAGCTTCTGTAACAAGCTAAACTGTTTTCAGATGGGTGAACATGATTGCACAAGGGTTTTCTAATCATCAATTAGCCTTCTGAGCCAATGAGCAAACACATTGTACCATTAGAACACTGGAGTGATAGTTGCTGGAAATGGGCCTTTATACACCTATGTAGATATTGCACCAAAAACCAGACATTTGCAGCTAGAATGGTCATTTACCACATTAGCAATGTATAGAGTGTATTTCTTTAAAGTTAACACTAGTTTAAAGTTATCTTCATTGAAAATTACCGTGCTTTTCCTTCAAAAATAAGGACATTTCAATGTGACCCCAACCTTTTGAACGGTAGTGTATGTTTATGTACCCTAATATTTTGTTGTTAAAATAAAGCCAAGAATGCCATTTTTTGTGGTCCCCTTTGTTTAGAAAAGTATCAAAATAATTGTGGTACACTAATATATTTTGGTACATTTGTAGTAAAGGCAATAATGTGTCCCGTGAAAAAACGTCCGACCGGAACTCTCTAATAACTAAAGTTCCTTGGGTGAATAATATAAACTCACGACACCAGTATGTTTTAGCGCTTTCATGGCGAGTTTACTGACAGATATAAGTAAGAACTTTACTCTACTTTATATTACAAAATGCCAACAGCGGAAGATGAATGCCACATAAGAAGGTAGAGAAAAAGAAGAAGCTTATGACTACGGCGTCTGCACGGACTACAATTGCGGATGTGCGCACATTTTCAGGACTTATGCAGATCCCATATACACATTAGAAGGTAAGAAAAGATGGCTTTGCATAATATTGCGAAACAAAACGCCAGGTAATATGTCTGCTAATAGGTGCCATTTTTCGGTCCTTATACACACACCATAATAATACTCGTATGTTTAATGCGCCGACAATACATCAAGCAGTGCGGCTTCATACCTTACTGAAGTTGTAGTAAAAACATTTTGACAGATTTTTGACTGCCGTGTGTAATGTTCTATATTCTCAATGAAACATTTAAAGTTTTTGTTGTTGTTTACTACCATCATATTGCAGTCTGCACGTATCTCTTATGTATGACTGCCATCTACTGGTCCCACTTATCATTACACCATGTACCAAATAAAATAGCTTTGAGGTCAGTAAGCACAACCAGAATTATGCCGTACATTAGGTGCATCGGGTTATAAGGCGCACTGTCGATTTTTGAGAAAATTAAAGGATTTTAAGTGCGTCTTATAGTCCGAAAAATAGTGTAAATGAATGCACGGGGAACACAGTGAAACATGTTGTAGGAATTATGATTCTGTGTATCAATATCAGTGTTTCCCCCAGAAAATGTGTTACTGTGGTGTCTCTTCAGGGGGTAGGGGAGCATCGCCCAGGACAGACGGACGGACGGGGAAGGGGCTGAGTGGGTGTGTAAGGAACAGTGATTTGGCCTGTCGCCACCATCACGTCTCCATCTCATCGGCTGCCTGGGGGGGCAATAGACTACAGACTGTGGTGAAGTAGGCCGGCTTTGTCGTGTGAAGAAGCCTACAATTTTTGGTTGTGTTTTCCGCTCCGTATGCTGAATGGCAATATACGATATATATCTCGATATTTTTTCCGTAAAGTAAAAACAAAACACAATACAGTCTTAGCTACCTGAGATACTAAGTATGTCATTATTTTGACTCAGTAAATATTGACTTACTAAGACAAAATAATGACATACTTAGTATCTCAAGTCATTAATTTGACTTAGTCATTATTTTGACTTAGTAAATATTGACTTACTAAGACAAAATAATGACTAAGTCAAATTAATGACTTACTGTAAATAAGAGTTTGAAAAAAAGAGTTGAAAATGGGGCCACATGCTGACATATGCTCAACTCATGCTTACATTTTTTTTTTTTTTTAAGACTTTAGTTTAGGCGGTGGCTCTTTGTTGTTAAGGCGGCCGCCTTAACAACAAAGCGCTGCGGGAAACCCTGTATTATAAAGTCTGTTCAGGTTAAATTGTCACTCTTTTGTGAAGAGTTTTGAATTCTCGTCGAATTAGGAAAAATAGTGTTTGAATATTGCTTGTGCCTTTTGTAGAATATTTTGAAACCTTAAACATTAGGGGTGTGAATCTTCGGGCACCTAACGGTTCGATCTGATTCCGATTCCTGGGGTGACGATTTGATTCAGCATCAAGTCTCGATCCAACACGATTCTCGCAATGTGTTATTTGGTATAATAATTATTAAGACACTTTTTCTAAACTGGTTACAGGTTAGAAAAACTCCTTCTGGTTGCATGGATATGGCCGAAAAACGTATTTAAAAAAAATGATTCTCATAAAAATAAAAAAAATAATTGAAAATTATAAATCAATTTAGAATCGGGATGAACAAGAATCTCGATTGTTTTGTTTTTTTGTGCACCCCTATTAAACATTAAGCGCAGGTAATATTTGCGTCTTTAAAAGGACTGAGAAAGACAGCAGTAGGTGTACTTTCTGCAGACTGCTTACACTGATCTGAGGTCAGATGAGTGTTTGTCTCTGACCTTGTGGACAGACGGTAGTGACAGTACACACTGTGTATCTGGCTTGAAGGTAATTCTTCCTGTCGGTTGGCCTGTGTGTGTGCGTGTGCGCGTGTGTGTGCGTGTGTGTGTGCGTGCGTGCGTGCGTGCGTGTGCGTGTGCGTGTGCTTGTGCTTGTGCGTGTGACAAAAATCAGGCTTGTCCTGTCAATGGAAAGATGAAGAGATGTTGAACTTGGCATTACGTGTGACTTGATGCAGTTCAAGTTTGAAAAATTCTTCAGTCATTTGGCTCTTCAGCATTGTTTGTCAGTAAGTCAAAGTGAAAACTGTATTTGTTATGTTGTCACATTATTCCAAGAAGTCTTCAGGTTTCTGCCACTGTCACAAACATCCATCTGTGCGTCTCGGTGACGCACTGAGCGGCGGGCCAAAAATACATCTCATCTTCAGCTAATTTGGTCTGCAGCATGGAATTAAATGTTGACGTGTTTCCTGTCGTGAATTTGTCGTGTTTCATTCATGGCATGATTCACGTGTTGGGACTAAATCAAATTGTCCTGTCCAATTCTGACCAATGATAAATTGGTAATGGGATTTGGTTGTTTGACCCCATTGTTCATATTTACAGTAAATCCAATTTAAGTTTCTCATTTGGAACATTAAATATCTTGTCTTTGCAGTCTATTCAATTGATTATAAATTGAAAGGATTTGCAAATCTTTGTATTCTATTTTTGTTTACGAATTACACAAAGTGCCAACTTCACTGGTTTTGGGTTTTCTAAATAAGGGTCTAGATAGAATAAAATATTCCAGCTGTAACTGTTGTGCTTTGTGTGATTTAACAACCATGTCGAAAGACATCATGTGGTTGTGGAAAATATGTTAATCTGTTACAGAAGGGTCCAATTATTGGCTTGCATCAAGCATGAGAAAACATCTCTAGGGGTTGCTGAAACTACTGATTAAGAAATGTCCAACACATTATTGGAAAAGGGGAAAGGACAGTGGAGAACATTTGCACAGTTGTCCGAATCTCCCACCCTCAATATAGTATAAGATCTCCCATCATCACTATACTGTAAGATCTCCCATCATCAATATAGTGTAAGATCTCCCATCATCAATATAGTGTAAGATCTCCCATCATCAATATACTGTAAGATCTCACATCATCAATATAGTATAAGATCTCCCATCATCTATATACTGTAAGATCTCCCATCGTCAATATACTGTAAGATCTCCCATCGTCAATATAAGATCTCCCATCATCAATATACTGTAAGATCTCCCATCATCAATATAAGATCTCCCATCATCAATATAAGAGCTCCCATCATCAATATACTGTAATACCTCCCATCTTCAATAAAATATCTCCCATCATCAAAATAAGATCTCCCATCATCAATATACTGTAAGATCTCCCATCATCAATATAAAATCTCCCATCATCAATATAAGATCTCCCATCATCAATAAAAGATCTCCCATCATCAATATACTGTAAGATCTCCCATCATCAATATAAGATCTCCCATCATCAATATAAGACCTCTCATCATCAATATAAGGTCTCCCATCATCAATATAAGATCTCCCATCATCAATATGAGATCTCCCATCATCAATATGAGATCTCCCATCATCAATATAAGATCTCCCATTAATATGAGATCTCCCATCATCAATATAAGATCTTCCATCAATATAAGATCTCCCATCATCAATATGAGATCTCCCATCATCAATATAAGATCTCCCATCATCAATATAAGATCTCCCATCATCATTATAAGATCTCCCATCATCAATATAAGATCTCCCATCATCAATATGAGATCTCCCATCATCAATATAAGATCTCCTATTATAAGATCTCCCATCATCAATATAAGATCTCCCATCATCAATATAAGATCTCCCATCATCAATATGAGATCTCCCATCATCAATATGAGATCTCCCATCATCAAAATTAGATCTCCCATCATCAATATAAGATCTCCCATCATCAATATAAGATCTCCCATCATCATTATGAGATCTCCCATCATCAATATAAGATCTTCCATCATCAATATAAGATCTCCCATCATCAATATGAGATCTCCCATCATCAATATGAGATCTCCCATCATCAAAATTAGATCTCCCATCATCAATATAAGATCTCCCATCATCATTATGAGATCTCCCATCATCAAAATTAGATCTCCCATCATCAATATGAGATCTCCTATCATCATTATGAGATTTGCCATCATCAATATAAGATCTCCCATCATCAATATAAGATCTCCCATCATCATTATGAGATCTCCCATCATCAATATAAGATCTCCCATCATCAATATGAGATCTCCCATCATCAAAATTAGATCTCCCATCATCAATATGAGATCTCCTATCATCATTATGAGATTTCCCATCATCAATATAAGATCTCCCATCATCAATATGAGATCTCCCATCATCATTATGAGATCTCCCATCCTGAATATACGATCTCCCATCATCAATATGAGATCTCCCATCATCATTATGAGATCTCCCATCATCAAAATGAGATCTTTCATCGTCAATATAAGATCTTCCATCATCAATATAAGATCTCCCATTATCATTATCAGATCTCCCATCATCAATATGAGATCTCCCATCATCATTACAAGATCTCCCATCATCAATATAAGATCTCCCATCAATATGAGATCTCCCATCATCATTACAAGATCTCCCATCATCAATATAAGATCTCCCATCATCAATATAAGATCTCCCATCATCATTATGAGATCTCCCATCATCAATACAAGATCTCCCATCATCAATATAAGATCTCCCGTCATCAATATGAGATCTCCCATCATCAATATGAGATCTCCCATCATCAATATGATTTGAATGTGACTCTGGACAGAAATAAATGTGACATTTGCTGAGGCTGGTGGAAACAATACCATGACCAATGTGTGCTGTAATAAAGTTAACGAGTGGTACAATTAGATATTGAAGTGTGTGATATGGGGCGGTATAGCTCGGTTGGTAGAGTGGCCGTGCCAGCAACTTGAGGGTTGCAGGTTCGATCCCCGCTTCCGCCATCCTAGTCACTGCTGTTGTGTCCTTGGGCAAGACACTTTACCCACCTGCTCCCAGTGCCACCCACACTGGTTTAAATGTAACTTAGATATTGGGTTTCACTATGTAAAGCGCTTTGAGTCACTAGAGAAAAGCGCTATATAAATATAATTCACTTCACTTCACTTCATATTTGTATACCGAATTTTTCGGACCATAAGTCACAGTTTTTTTCATAGTTTGGCCGGGGGTGCGACTTATACTCAGGAGCGACTTATGTGTGAAATTATTAACACATTACCGTAAAATATCAAATAATATTATTTAGCTCATTCACGTAAGAGACTAGACGTATAAGATTTCATGGGATTTAGCGATTAGGAGTGACAGATTGTTTGGTAAACATATAGCATGTTCTATATGTTATAGTTATTTGAATGACTCTTACCATAATATGTTACGTTAACATACCAGGCACGTTCTCAGTTGGTTATTTATGCCTCATATAACGTACACTTATTCAGCCTGTTGTTCACTATTCTTCATTTATTTTAAATTGCCTTTCAAATGTCTATTCTTGGTGTTGGGTTTTATCAAATACATTTCCCCCCAAAAAATGCGACTTATACTCCAGTGCGACTTATATATGTTTTTTTCCTTCTTTATTATGCATTTTCGGCCGGTGCGACTTATACTCCGGAGGGACTTATACTCCGAAAAATACGGTATATGGGTTGCACCAATCGATTATATTTTAGTAATCCAGTAAGGTATTGAAAAGCTTGTTCGATTAATCAAGTAATCGGATAAAACACATCTCGCGGCACACTGGTTGAAAAACACTGATGTACACCAAGATAGTGTTATAAATTTAGAAAAAAAATCATAATATGACCTCTTTAATGCGCCTTATAATCCGGTGCGCCTCTTGTATGAAAAAAAGACCTAAATAGACCCGCTCATTGGCAGTGCGCCTTTTAATCCGGTGCGCCCTATGGTCCGAAAAATACGGTAGTTAATGGATGTTAATTAAAAAACTAATTGTCCAAACAAACACGGAAGAGATGTAGCTTTAGTATTTCCAATGCTTGTTGACCTCGTCAACTGTGATGCCTGACCTCTCCAGTCCGCAGTCCATGACAGCTTAGTAAAACCATACGTCTGTTGTACTCGACCAGGGGATTCCTTGACACAGTGGTTGTAACCTTTCCTCTGTTGGAGCATAATGAGTGGCTTTGTGCAGCGCTGCCTCTCTCTACATCAAAACCAGCATCCTTGACGACCTTTATTTCTCCCGCGCATGCGGGGCCGGGCAAAAAAAGGTCAGAGTGCAAGTTGCTCCGAAAAGAACAGACAAGCAAAGGTCAACGATGTGCTTTTGTCCTGGTGAGCGGCGGATCCGTTCGTACGGCAGGAAGTTGACGTCTCTGCCTGGAGTATTTATTTGTTCCTGTGTCATGTTTAGCCCTGCGTTTGTGACCGGGGCTGAAAGGACTCTTAAGTGCCAGCTTCCTGTAGATATTGTGCTACCAAGCTGCCTAATTATTTATTTCTGCGAACAAGACGTCTTTGAATTGTAGGAAGTGAACCGACCGGTCAAAGAGGTTGTTGTTTTTCGCCTGCATGTCAGCGGAACTTTCACCCTGGCAAAGTTAGACGCAGTAGCTCCATAAATGGATGGACGTTCATTTCTTTCATATCTGCGTGGGTAAATCTCTTTGTTTTTTTTCCCCCTTTGTTTCCTTCTGTTGCCATATTATTTGTTTTGTCCTCCAGCATCTTTACTTACCCTTCAAAGTGCACTGCAATTCCTGGAGGATTCATTCGTTTAAACAAAGTGTTTGCCTGCTTGCCACGTTAATGGTTTGTTTTCTCCTAAAGGACATTTTTCTTTTTTTGTAAAAGAAAAACACTCTGCCTTAAGGAACAATAGAGATATCGGTGGGCAGTGTGTAGTAGGGCAGGGGGATTTTATTGGTAAATGGTAAATGGGTTATACTCGTAGAGCTAGGGGTGTAACGGTACACAAAAATTTCGGTTGGGTACGTACCTCGGTTTAGAGGTCACGGTTCGGTTCATTTTCGGTACAGAAAGAAAACAACAAAATATTGATTTTTGGTTATTTATTTACCAAATTTGTAAACAATGGCTTTATCCTTTTAATATTGGGAACACTATACTAATTCTGCCCACGTTAATCAACATTAAACTGCCTCAAGTTGTTGCTCAGATTAAATAAAATGACAAAACTTTTCTCCTACATATAAAAAGTGCAACATTAAACAGTTTCAAGTTAACTCATCATGCTTAATTTATTACAGCATTTGCGAAGCCTGTAGTTGATTTTTATTATGTACATGTTATTTTTTTTATCAACATGTGATAGCAGGGACCCTGCCATTCAAAACTAGGCTGCTGCATTACTAATGATTAATGTAACTATAGCTGGAAAAAATGGTACAATAGCAATAGGAGAGACTATTCATCCCTGAACCCCATGGAGTTCATCTAGGCTTAATGATGCAGTTACATTATTATATCAACTATCAGAGACAGAAACTCTTCATTTAACATAATGTCCTTTTTTGCTGCTTCAACACAGCTCAATCAACACAGAAAAAGGTAAAGTGAAATAACAGACCGACAGGGCTTTGCTGTCCGTAACACACACACAAACACACACCAAAATGAGCTAACATTACGCTAAAAGCGAATTAGCCTTCACCTCAAGCCAGGACTGCGAGCGAGCTGAGCTGCCTTTTATATTTCTATAAGGTCAACGGGCTCATAGTGATGTTACTAGTAGTTGCCTGGGAGGTGTTTATTATAATTTGGGGAGAGTCCACTGCCTGATGCTTACCTGCTAAACGCTAAGCACTGACTACATGCGCTCTGAATACGCACTGCTGATTGGCTGTTACCGCTCTGTTTGTAACCAATCAGATGGTCGTGTGGGTGGGACAATGCTGGGTGCTGTGTAGAGGACTGACAGAGGCAGAGGCAGAAGGAAGCGGAGGCGGATTCTTAACATGTTCGTGTGGAAACTCGTTCGGTACACCTCCGAACCGAACCATAACCCCCGCACCGAAACAGTTCAATACAAATACACGTACCGTTACACCCCTACGTATAGCGCTTTTCTACCTTCAAGGTACTCAAAGAGCTTTGACACTATTTCCACATTCACCCATTCACACACACATTCACATACTGATGGCGGGAGCTGCCGTGCAAGGCCCTAACCACCACCCATCAGGAGCAAGGGTGCAGTGCCTTGCTCAAGGACACAACAGATGTGACAAGGTTGGTAGAAGGTGGGGATCACTCTCCCAACTGTGCCACGTCAGGTTGTTTACGGTGATTGCCCTGTTGGAGTTAAACACACTTTTTGTGTCTTTTTACGCATTGAAATCAGAAAGGACGCACATTTCCGGAAGTCCGCGCGTCTGCAGATTTATTTTTATTTTTTTACCGACCCTGCCTTCTCCAGGTAAAAACTCTGGTTTACTTGTTTTTTTATCGATTATCGCTTCCCGCCTGTGTTTTGTTTTGTTGATATTTGCTGAGTCAAATTTCTCTCTGTGTACTGTACGTGGGCTAATTGGAAGGTCACTTGAAGTTTGGAGCTCTGTAGCAACTGACTGTGTAGAAAGTCGGCGACCTTTTTGCACTATGCGCCTCAGCATCCGCTGAGCCCTCTCAGTCTGTTTACGTGGCCTACCACTTGGTGGCTGAGTTGCTGTTGTTCCCAAACTCTTCCATTTTCTTATAATAAAGCCGACAATTGACTTTGGAATATTTAGGAGCGAGGAAATTTCACGACCGCATTTGTTGCACAGGTGGCATCCTATGACAGTTCCACGCTGGAAATCACTGAGAGCGGCCCATTCTTTCACAAATGTTTGTAGAAACAGTCTCCATGCCTAAGTGCTTGATTTTATACACCTGTGGCCGGGCCTTGGGATTATAGGACACCAGATTTTTTTATCATTTGGATGGGTGGCCAAATACTTTTGGCAATATAGTTTATGTAGCATAATCTACAAAGATACAAATAATTGCTATTGTGACATCTAGTGGACACATTCAGAACAGCAGTTTCTTTCATTTAAAAATGTTGTGTTATGGGTCGACAAGGGTGAAGGAGACGGCTTTTATTGAGCAATAACGTGGGGTGTGTATGCTACTATGTGTGTGAATGGAATACTATATGTGGAAATTAACCGTATGTAAATACCGGAGGGTTTGTTGGCGTGCGTTTTGGATGTGGCAGCGTCCAAGTCCAGCGGGGGAGAAGCAAATAGGTCCGTGGTCCGAGCGGGGTCGTGGGGCAGGAGAGAGGCGTCCAGAAGTCCAAGCGTGGGGTCGAGGGTCGGGGAAGGCCATCAAAGTCCGAGGGGGGGGAGAGCAGCAGCAGAAGCGCACAGCTAAAGCTGAGACACGGAGGACTATGGGGACAATTCAAGACAAGGCACGAGGGAGACGAGCGAGCGAGCGAGATAGAGAGAGAGAGCAAGAGAGGAGTCAGAGACGAGAAGCTTACTGTACACAGGGCTACGTTCCGACGAGGAGAAGTCAGCGACGAGGCTCTTTATACAGTCGCTTCTCATTAGCTCCAGGTGCGCTAGACACGCCCCCGCGCTCGCTGCGCTCTCAGTGGAGCTTCTAGGTGCTGCCGCAGAAGAGGGAAAAGCGGACCGCGCGTGCGCCGTAACATTTTGTCTCATTTTTGTACTTGGCAAACTCATCCCGCGGGCCGGATAAAACCTGTCCGCGGGCCGTACGTTTGACACCCCTGCCTTAGAGTCTGATGCTTTCTACTGCCGGCAACTGGTTTGTTCCAAGTAAAACGTGGAATAGGCCAGAAAAGTGGCCCGACGGGAGCATATTTAGCACAGGCTGCATTGAGGGGAAACGTGTGCGGTTGTTCCTAAACACTCCAACAGTCTTCCACACTCCACCATCTGTCCAAGATTTGGATGAAAAATGATCCCCGCGCTCGTGCGCCGTGTGAATTAAAAGCGGCGGGGCAAACCTGGAACTACTGCAGCAATTCTTTTAATTAAAGCGGGAAATAATTGTTGTCAAGCAAATGCAGTGAGACGTGCGAAAAGGGAGGCTGAGCGAGGAGAGGGAAGGGGAAAGCCGGCAGGAGGAATACAGCGGGGGATTAAAGACAGTGAGCGAGCGTTACAGACCCCTGGCCAGCTTGCTGCTGTAATGAACATTAGGGCTGCGGCATAAATTTAATGACCTGTGAAACAAACAGCGTGGCCGAGACCGGTGCCTCTGAATGCTAAGTGGCTCTATCATTAATAGGAGTTCAGAGATGCCACTGTGTAAACACACTGTAAGTCTCCTCACCCCTGTGAGCCCGTAAAACACAAGCTAGGTGTGTGATGATGATGCACCGAAAGGCCTCCTGCCTCCTTATGCACCTGCACGATTAATAGTTTTGTCGCCCGTTAACGGAATCGCTGGGCTAACTGAAAGGATACGGCCAGCTTTACTGCTAATGAGCATGCAGGTTAGTCACCTCCGTAATGAACACCCTTGCAACGGGGCACTTCAGAGTTTGCAGAATTAACTCCAAGAGGCAAAATAATTCCTTAAGCCCCTTTCATGTCGCCAATTAAGATGCAAATTATTAGAGAGTCCTCGCGGTAGTTGGACTGAACACCACTATGTAACTCTGAGCAAAATAATGACCCTCTCATAGGGCTGGGCGATATGGCCTTTTTTTAATATCGCAATATTTTAAGGCCTTGTCACGATACACGATATATATCTGGATATTTTGCCTTAGCCTTGAATGAACACTTGATGCATATAATCACAGCAGTATGATGATTCTATGTGTCTACATTAAAACATTCTTCTTCATACTGCATTAATATATGCTCATTTTAAACTTTCAGGCAGAGAGGGAAATCACAACTAAGTCAATTGACCAAAAGTGTATTTATTAAACAGTTATTAAGCAGTGGCACAAACATTCATGTCATTTCAAAACAGAAAGTGCAAGATTGTCAGAGACATTTTAAAACAAGCTATAAGTGCACTTTTGTGCATGATGTCACTAAGATGACATATCAAAACAACACCAAATTAAAGTGCACTTTTTGTACAGAACAGAACTACAATAGTTTAAAACAAATAAAGTGCACTTTTGTGCATGATGTCACACAAGATATTTCAATAACTGTCAAATAAAAATGAGCTGCATAATAGGAAATCAAATAGTGTATGTCCTTCGCTATGTGGTAGGTTCCTGCGGACGTTATCTCTTGTTGACTACTTTTTTTGTACGGTGTTGATTGATTGATTGATTGATTGAGACTTTTATTAGTAGGTTGCACAGCGAAGTACATATTCCGTACAATTGACCAATAAATGGTAACACCCGAATAAGTTTTTCAACTTGTTTAAGTCGGGGTCCACTTAAATTGATTCATGATACAGATATATACTATCAGATATATACTATCGTCATAATACAGTCATCACACAAGATAATCACATTGAACTATTTACATTATTTACAATCAGGGGTGTGGAGGGGGGGTAGGATATGGACAGCAAGTAGTGGACATAGAGACAGAGAGAGAGAGAGAGAGAGAGAGAGAGAGATCAGAAGGCATAAGAAAAAGTATCTGCATTTGATTGTTTACATTTAATAATTAGCAATCCGGGGAAGGTGTTAGTTTAGGGTTGTAGCTGCTAGGAGGTGAACTTTTATTGCGGTGTTGATGTGGAAATGGTTGCTTGGGCATTTTGTTGGTGTGGCACCGAACGGAGATGTTGACATGCGGAGTTTCAAACACTCTTCATTCTCTAGCGGGTGACTTTTCAAATGATGCTACATGTTAGCAGTAATGCTAATTTTTGTAGCAACGCTTTTGCCCCACACTTGTCAAATTACGGTTGTCTGTTCGACATCTTCCCGCTTGAAGCCAAACCACCGCCAGACGATAGACCCCCTGCTGTTTTTCTTGGGAATTAATTTTTCCTTCATTTCTTACCAGATTCGCACCTTCTTTCTCTCGTATTACCACTCGCACCACAGCTAACGTTACCCATGCCGCTGCCTCTCTGCTCCGCGAGGGCGTATACGTATGTGACGTATGTAAGAAGGTGCGCTTGTTTTATTGAGAAGGAGAGACAAGAAAGAGTGACAAACGCATGTAGTGTAATGCCCGCAGCTAAAAGCAACTGCGTGAGAACGTACACTCGAATATCACGATATAGTCATTTTCTATATCGCACAGAGACAAACCCGCGATATATCGAGTTAATCGATATATCGCCCAGCCCTACCCTCATATATTCATTAGAAACTCTCTGAGAATGTCAATCGCGCTTTATCTCTATCTTCTGCCATGTCTTGTCGGGCTACAAAAATTCATTGGCTTAGACCAGGGGTGTCCAAACTACGGCATGAGTTCTTCAATCAATCAATCAAAGTTTACTTATATAGCCCTCCATCACGAGTGTCTCAAAGGGCTGTACAAGCCACGACGACATCCTCAGCTCAGATCCCACATCAGGGCAAGGAAAAATTCAACCCAATGGGATACAATGAGAAACCTGACAGTTTTAAGATGGGACTTAAATGCTTCTACTGAGGTAGCATCTCTAACTGTTACCGAGAGGGCATTCCATAGTACTGGAGCCCGGACAGAAAACCGTCCATAGCCCGCAGACTTTTTTTGGGCTCTGGGAATCACTAATAAGCCGGAGTTCTTTGAACGCAGATTTCTTGCCGGGCCATATGGTACAATACAATCGGCAAGATAGGATGGAGCTAGACCGTTTAGTACAGGGGTGTGCAATTAATTTTTACCGGGGGCCGCATGAGCAACCTGAGCACTGCTGGGGGGCCACACTGACAATATTTCAATTAAATTTTGCTCAAATTATTTTTGATATACCGTAAGATAGATAATAATAATAATAATAATATTTTCATTTAACCTAACTTATCTTTATACAAAAGCAGATGGCTTTTGATGGTTTTATTTTTAACACTTTCTTACACAACACTTCCTGATGTATATTACAATACAAAAATTTCAATTTCTGTCACTTTATCCTGCATCCTCTTTGTTGTAAAACCTTTATTTAACCAGATAAGAAAACATTGTGAACGTAGCACGCCTGTAAGGTGATTGGCGAAGAAGGAGGAAGCATTGCTGTTGCGGAAATGAGGAGTGAGGATTGGTTTTCCTTTTGGAAAGAACGAGATAAGTTGAGCTGTGTTAGTATAGCATGCTCAATAAAAGTTTAAAAAGTGCATCAGACTTGGTGTGCACTTCTTCTGGACGCTACAATTGATGTCAGAAGTGGGATGAAATGCCTCCCAGTTCGCCTTGCCATCAAACCTGGGAGTCTTCATTGAGGGCGGAATTCCCCCCGTGGCAAGCAGCGTGGCTGCACCTGTAAACACTCTCTCTCTTTCTCTCTCTCTCTCTCTCTCTCTCTCTCTCTCTCTCTCTTTGCGGCGAGCTCCTCACGTGGCACGTACCTCCCGATGACGTAGCACACAAACAGTGCAGTATGCGCAAAGTTTTACTTCTGCCACCAATTGTAGCGTCCAGAAGAAGTGCACATCAAGTCTGACGCTCTTTTTAAACTTTTATTGAGCAAGCTATACTAACACAGCTCAACATATCTCGTTCCTTCCACACGCACGTCTCCTCACTCCTCATTTACGCAACTCAAGAAGACAACATCTACTTCAGCAGGTCGTTACACTACATTCTTTAAACACAGCAACGTGTGTACCACAAATAAGCACACAGCTTTACCTTTACTTGTCTTGTTGAAAACACGCCATTCGTCATCAACTTTTCTCTTTTTAGTCGCTGTGCGCCTTCCCTCACAGGACATACGCACAATAACACTTTTCAAAATAAAAGCAGCACAGTTGTATTGCACGCACGACAAAGATGTTTTTTTAAATTTATTTTGTAATTTGAGATTGCCGCTGCGCGCACGAGCATACGTCCACACGGAAGTAATACAAATAACGCTTTTCAAAACAAAAGCAGCACCGTTGTATTGCACACTCGAAATAGATGCTTTTTAAAATTTATTTTGTAATTTATAATTGGCCTCACGCGGGCCGGACAGGGACGTACAAAGGGCCGGATACGGCCCGCGGGCCGCACAATGCCCAGGTCTGGTTTAGTATGTTATACATGAGTAGTAAAACCTTAAAGTCACATCTTAAGTGCACAGGAAGCCAGTGCAGGTGAACCAGTATAGGTATATATGTATATAGGTATATAAAGATATATACAAGCGTAATATGATCAAACTTTCTTGTTCTTGTCAAAAGTCTAGCTGCTGCATTTTGTACCAACTGTAATCTTTTAATGCTAGACATATGGAGACCCGAAAATAATAAGTTACAGTAATTAAGACGTGATGTAACAATTGCATGAATAATGATCTCGGCGTCGCTGATGGACAAAATGGAATGAATTTTAGCGATATTACGGAGTTCTTGAAAAATGTGAGTAAATCAGATCAATGTCCCTTGAAAGTAATGTGATATAATAGCACAGCATTTAGTTATGACACAATCCAAACAACCTCCCCTAGTCATGGTGCAAAAAAAATAAAAATAATTACTTGCAGTGCCTTGTTGTCTCTCCAGATGTTTTAAGGAATACAGAATTTGTTTAATTATCGCGTTAACATGTGGAGTTATGTATATAACTGAAAACATGTTTTATATTCTAATTTCTTCAAAATAGCCACCCTTTGCTCTGATTACTGCTTTGCACACTCTTGGCATTCTCTCGATGAGCTTCAAGCACACCTGTGAAGTGACATCCATATCAGGTGACTACCTCTTGTAACTCATCGAGAGAATGCCAAGAGTGTGCGAAAAAGTAATCAGAGCAAAGGGTGGCTATTTAGAAGAAACCAGAATACAAAACATGTTTTCAGTTATTTCACCTTTTTTTACATAACTCCACATGTGTTCATTCATAGTTTTGATGCCTTCAGTGACAATCTACAATAGTCATGAAAATAAATGTATGTTAGCTGCCAAATTAAGAGCCTTTGAGACCGGTTTTGAAATGGTTCTATTATATTGATATACCGAATAATACATTTTGATATATATTGCCGTATAGATTTTAGGCCATAATCGCCCATCCCTATTTGCTCTATATATTTCTCAAAACATGGACTTTTTTCAAGTGGACGTGTGTGTAGGATGGTTGCACAAACTTTGTGTTGTACTTTTTCAATTCCTGCACCCAACTCCTCTAAAATTGATCTCGCTTGTTCTCATACTTTAGTAATGGTCTGCCTGCCCTGTGCACAATCTGTGCGGGTACAGGGAGTGTTTGGAAGGAAGACTGTGGTTGTGATTAGGAGCAGTGCAGGCGTGATCAAAAGACGGAGGAGAAGAAAGTACAGTCGCCGTGAGCGAACCGAATGTCTTGTGACTTGACGAGGGATGCGACAAAACGCAACCACAATCCCCCCTGGAACAGACCTGGGCAAAATACCCATTAAGATTTTCAATCCGGTTCTACGTTCTACATCATTTTTTTAGACCTTTAACATCGAAACTGTCGCCGCCATTATGATGTGCAGTGCTGTTTTTAAATGACCGTAAGTCTTGAACTATACAAAGTACTTCAATGGCTGCAATCTGCACTTTTGAGTGTTATACGAGTTATTACGGTAATCTACGTCACAGCAGCTCAGACCAGGAACAAAACCAGAGTGGGCGGGGTTTGTTTTCAGAGCAACCAAACGTGTGTCAGGAACAGAAGCGGAAGCAGATTTTTACAACAAATTCCTGCATAAAAGTGATAATACATCATATTGTAGGTGTTTATTACACTTTGCATTTATATTTTGCTGTTTTTTACATTTTTGTTGCGTTTTGCTTGATTGTAAAAGATATATCGAGGAGCTGGTCTGAGAAGTAAAAGAGGAGCAATGTTCATACGTTGTTAATATTCAGTGTTTTATTGTTCTTAGTTAATATTGTAAATCCCACTTTCTTTATTTTCATGTACATTTTGAGTTTGAGTTTATTTGTAACATGCATGCATACATTCAACATGTTCAAAAAGGAGTAGGAAGAAGCAGAGTTTATTTAATCCTACCCCTTTTCCTTTACATAGCAGTTGCTGAAACTTTTGTTCACTTCCTGTCCTCAATTTAGTCACAATATACTCCATAATTAATAACAATAAAAATAAATAGATAAATAATTAGAGATGTCCGATAATGGCTTTTTTGCCGATATCCGATATTGTCCAACTCTTAATTACTGATTCCGATATCAACCGATATATACAGTCGTGGAATTAACACATTATTATGCCTATTTTTGTTGGATGCATTAAACAATGTAACAAGGTTTTCCAAAATAAATCAACTCTAGTTATGGAAAAAAATGCCAACATGGCACTGCCATATTTATTATTGAAGTCACAAAGTGCATTATTTTTTCTAACATGCCTCAAAACAGCAGCTTGGAATTTGGGACATGCTCTCCCTGAGAGAGCACGAGGAGGTTGAGGTGGGGGGGTAGAGGGTAGCGGGGGTGTATATTGTAGCGTCCCGGAAGAGTTAGTGTTGCAAGGGATTCTGGGTATTTGTTCTGTTGTGTTTATGTTGTGTTACGGTGCTGATGTTCTCCCGAAATGTGTTTGTCATTCTTGTTTGGTGTGGGTTCACAGTGTGGCGCATATTTGTAACAGTGTTAAAGTTGTTTATACGGTCACCCTCAGTGTGACCTGTATGGATGTTGACCAAGTAAGACTTGCATTCACTTGTGTGTGTGAAAAGCCGTAGATATTATGTGATTGGGCCCGCACGCAAAGGCAGTGCCTTTAAGGTTTATTGGTGCTCTGTACTTCTCCCTACGTCCGTGTACCACTCCGTACAGCGGCGTTTTAAAAAAGTCATACATTTTACTTTTTGAAACTGACACAGATAATTTCCGATATTACATTTTAAAGCATTTATCGGCCGATAATATCGGCAGTCCGATATTATCGGACATCTCTATAAATAATAATTGAAGTAAGTTATATTTCATATGGTGAGATGAGTAAGATTATCTAGAAAATGAATAGATGGATGAGATAAATTCAGAATGTTTATCATGGTTCTTCTTCTTTGTACTTTGTAAACACTTTAAGTTTGAAGAGTTTCTTGAAGTGGATCATATTCTTGCATTGTTTTATTTCTTTGCTTAATCCATTCCATAATTGAATTCCACATACTGATATACTGAAGGTCTTAAGTGTTGTACGTGTGTACAAATGTTTGAAATTACATTTTTCTCTAAGATTATATTTCTCCTCTTCTCCTATTTTGGGTGTCCCATTCAGTAAAAAAAAAAAACCTGTAAAATTCCATTCTTTTATTGAGGTGGTCTGTCGTAACGTTTTTAGAATTCTATCGGACATTGTGACTTTTGGTATTGGTGTTCCTGGGAAAAAAAGGGTTCCAAACACACAGCAGATTGTTTACAGCTAAACGTATATACCGTATTTTTCGGACTATAAGTCGCAGTTTTTTTTCATAGTTTGGCCGGGGGTGCGACTTATACTCAGGAGCGACTTATGTGTGAAATTATTAACATGTTACCGTAAAATATCAAATCATATTATTTAGCTCATTCACATAAGAGACTAGACGTATAAGATTTCATGGGATTTAGCGATTAGGAGTGACAGATTGTTTGGTAAACATATAGCATGTTCTATATGTTATAGTTATTTGAATGACTCTTACCATAATATGTTACGTTAACATACCAGGCACATTCTCAGTTGGTTATTTATGCCTCATATAATGTACACTTATTCAGCCTGTTGTTCACTATTCTTTATTTATTTTGAATTGCCTTTCAAATGTCTATTCTTGGTGTTGGGTTTTATCAAATAAATTTCCCCCAAAAATGCGACTTATACTCCAGTGCGACTTATATATGTTTTTTTTCTTTATTTATTATGCATTTTCGGCCTATGCGACTTATACTCCGGAGCGATTTAGTCTGAAAAATACGGTATTTAATTTATACATACATACACATTGGCCACCCGGCCACATTTTTTTCACTCAATGTGACCCCCGAGTGAAAATATTTGCCCAGCTCTGCCCTGGAAGGTAGACTTTAGGAAGCCGACTTAGGCTAGCGACTAATCCTAAAGTGAAAATGCTTAAAATCGGTGGTTGAAGAAGAAAGAAGAGCGTGTGTTTGATGCCCGTGTGTGTGACGTCTGAATCCGTCCATCCGTTGATGTGTTTTGTTCTGTGTCTGACGTGTACACCGGCACATCCCGAGCGCCATCTTGTTCCGCGTCCCATGCTGTGTCTCCTGCTTTGAGTGGATAAATATTTGAACAGCAGAGAAAGTCCCTGACTCGCGGCCCTAAGTGTAGCCGCCATACATTAACGTCTTTTATTGTATTGTCGCGACTTTGTTTTGCAGGCCTTTGATTTCGGAGCGTTACTTTTTATTTTTTTTCCTTTTTGCCGCCAGTGTGAAAGGTCACCAACATAGTGCTGGCACATTTCATTTCTGCGGCTGGGATGAATAAGTAATGCATTCGGTGACAACAAGGCAGTAGAGTTCCAGCGCTGGAAGGTTTTTTAATACAGAGAGGAGAGTTTTCTTTCGTGCTTTAAAGGTGGAGAACCATTAATGTTTTAAGATGTAAATGGAAAAGGATGAGGCAAAAGGCTCAGTCAGAATGGCAAAGTTGTTATTCTGCAGCTAAAAATCTTTTTATTATGACAGCATATGTTATTGTGAGGGAGGCTATACGGCTTTGTTCTGTATATTAAACCTTTAAAGTACCAGTAGAGTGGAAAAACAAGTTGCCTCTATATATATATATATATATATATATATATATATATATATATATATATATATATATATATATATATATATATATATATATATATATATATATATATATACATACATACCGTATTTTTCGGACTATAAGTCGCTCCGGAGTATAAGTCGCACCGGCCAAAAATGCATAATAAAAAGGAAAAAAACATATAAGTCGCACTGGAGTATAAGTCGCATTTTTGGGGGAAATTTATTTGATAAAACCCAACACTAAGAATATACATTTGAAAGGCAATTTAAAATAAATAAAGAATAGTGAACAACATGCTGAATAAGAGTATGTTATATGACGCATAAATAACCAACTGAGAACGTGCCTGGTATGTTAACGTAACATATTATGGTAAGAGTCATTCAAATAACTATAACATATAGAACATGCTATACGTTTACCAAACAATCTGTCACTCCTAATCGCTAAATCCCATGAAATCTTATACGTCTAGTCTCTTACGTGAATGAGCTAAATAATATTATTTGATATTTTACGGTAATGTGTTAATAATTTCACACATAAGTCGCTCCTGAGTATAAGTCGCACCCCCGGCCAAACTGAAAAAAACTGCGACTTATAGTCCGAAAAATACGGTATATATATATATATATATAAATTTGGACACATCTTCTCCTCATTTAATGCGTTTTCTTTATTTTCATGACTATTTACATTGTAGATTGTCACTGAAGGCATCAAAACTATGAATGAACACATGTGGAGTTATGTACTTAACAAAAAAAAGTGAAATAACTGAAAACATGTTTTATATTCTAGTTTCTTCAAAATAGCCACCCTTTGCTCTGATTACTGCTTTGCACACTCTTGGCATTCTCTCGATGAGCTTCAAGCACACCTGTGAAGTGAAAACCATTTCAGGTGACTACCTCTTGAAGCTCATCGAGCGAATGCCAAGAGTGTGCAAAGCAGTAATCAGAGCAAAGGGTGGCTATTTTGAAGAAACTAGAATATAAAACATGGTATCTAATCGGATCGCCAATTGATGAAGAGGTATCGTAGATGTAGCTTATGAATGGAGATGTATATTGTATCGGGGAGGAACTAGAGATGCCCGTCCTATGGACGAGCTCTCGCTAAATGCAAATGCATAGTTAGGTCACAGTGAACTATGGATGTTCTCATTCACCCAGGTCATTGTATTATTCTCAGGGCATTCAGAAACTTCTTTAAACTTCCACAAACTTAAAAGTCAGATCGCAACTTAGATCGACTGCAACTGGACTGTTCATTTTGTCTCAGAAACGTCTTTAAACGTCCACAGATCAGATCGCAACTTAGATCGACCGAAACTGGACTGTTCAGTTTGTCTCAGAAACGTATTTAAACGTCCACAGATCAGATCGCAACTTAGATCGACCGAAACTGGACTGTTCAGTTTGTCTCAGAAACGTATTTAAACGTCCACAGATCAGATCGCAACTTAAATCGACCGTAACTGGACTGTTCAGTTTGTGGAAGTTTCTGAAACAAACTGAACAGTCCTGTTGGGATCAATCGAATGCCCCGAGAAGGGCCTCAAATTGTGCCGGTGACAATGGAAATGAGTTGACCGAACCTTTGCTTTGTCTCCCATGATCCTGTGTGGTCAACAAGGGGGATGTGGATTGTTTTGAGCCCAGCTATCAATCACAGCAGTTAGGACAGCTCCATAAACAGAAGCCAGTCTGCCTACGACTTTCTGCTAAGTTGTGATAGTATTCACATCATCCTGCAGGACTTCCCTTCCTTCCGTTGACCCCACGACAGCTCTTAGTGGCGAGAACAGGACAGCGCTTATCTCAAATAGCTCCACTTTGGACCCCCCAGCGTGGGTGGTCGTGACATCCATATCTCGGTGTCAAAATAATTAACTGACTTAAGTTCGCAGCTAGCATTTTGTTCTTCTTGTCAATTCACAGATTAACTACTTGCCTTTTGGAACTACGTTCATGTTTAGTCTATCATGGACTCAAGTTTTAAACTCATTGGACAAATAGCTTCACGAGCCTCGTTCACGCCCCTACAAAGACATTTTCCTTAAGATATCTATGTTGTAGTTTTTTCTACCAAACTTGTTCCATCTTTTCAGAGATATGCCTGTCAGTCCCCTAAAGGTGTGTATCAGTTAAAAAGGGTAGTGTCGCTCAGACTTCGTCCAGAATATTGAGGGTACCGGTACAAATCCAGCTTGTGTCCTTGGGCTAGAAACTTCACCCACCTTGGTCGCAGTGTATGAGTGTGATTGAATGCTTGGTGGTGGTCGGAAAGGCCGTAGGCAGCCACATTTTCGTCAGTCTTGTCCAAGGCTCCAAATGTAGCTTACCACCAGTGAATTGATGATGGGTTCTCGGTTCTCACCGTAAAGGGCTTTGAGAGTCGAAACAAAGCGTTATATAAATTGAATCCGTTGTTGTTATTGTAATTTCTGGAGAGGTACCAGTGTGGATGAAGTGCTAGCTGACCCAGGTGACCTGGTGTGGACCACTCTTCCATGTACAGCTGTGGATGAAGATAGACTGGACTCCCACAGTATATATTAATTTAACAATTCAGTAATTATACCCACTTGACCTCCATTGCAGCCGACCCCCCTGGAAGAGAGTCCAAACATATGTGGTCCCTTCTCAAGGTTTCTCCTTTTTCCCCAAACTGGGGTCTTTTGAGTTTTCCTTTGTGAGATTGCGAAGCCTTTTGAGACAATTGTGATTTGAATTTTGATGGATTTATTAATTTGTACAAAGATCTTTGACAGAGCTGGGCAAATATTTTGACTCGGGGGGCCACTTTAAGAGGAAAAAAATGTGCCTGGGAGGCCAATGTGTGTATAAATGATATACCGTATTTTTCGGACTATAAGTCACAGTTTTTTTCATAGTTTGGCCGGGGGTGCGACTTATACTCAGGAGCGACTTGTGTGTGAAATTATTAACACATTACCCTAAAATATCAAATCATATTATTTAGCTCATTCACGTAAGAGACTAGACGTATAAGATTTCATGGGATTTAGCGATTAGGAGTGACAGATTGTTTGGTAAACGTATAGCATGTTCTATATGTTATAGTTATTTGAATGACTCTTACCATAATATGTTACGTTAACATACCAGGCACAATCTCAGTTGGTTATTTATGCGTTATATAACGTACACTTATTCAGCCTGTTGTTCACTATTCTTTATTTATTTTAAATTGCCTTTCAAATGTCTATTCTTGGTGTTGGGTTTTATCAAATAAATTTCCCCAAAAAATTAGACTTATACTCCAGTGCGACATATACACTACCGTTCAAAAGTTTGGGGTCACATTGAAATGTCCTTATTTTTGAAGGAAAAGCACTGTACTTTTCAATGAAGATAACTTTAAACTAGTCTTAACTTTAAAGAAATACACTCTAATGTGGTAAATGACTATTCTAGCTGCAAATGTCTGGTTTTTGGTGCAATATCTACATAGGTGTATAGAGGCCCATTTCCAGCAACTATCACTCCAGTGTTCTAATGGTACAATGTGTTTGCTCATTGGCTCAGAAGGCTAATTGATGATTAGAAAACCCTTGTGCAATCATGTTCACACATCTGAAAACAGTTTAGCTCGTTACAGAAGCTACAAAACTGACCTTCCTTTGAGCAGATTGAGTTTCTGGACCATCACATTTGTGGGGTCAATTAAACGCTCTAAATGGCCAGAAAAAGAGAACTTTCATCTGAAACTCGACAGTCTATTCTTGTTCTTAGAAGTGAAGGTTATTCCACAAAATTGTTTGGGTAACCCCAAACTTTTGAACGGTAGTGTATATGTTTTTTTTCTTTCTTTATTATGCATTTTCGGCCGGTGCGACTTATACTCCGGAGCGACTTATAGTCCGAAAAATACGGTATACACATTTAGCTGTAAAAATCTGCTGTACAGTATGTGTGTTTGGGTCCCTTTTTTTCCAGGAACACTTAATACCAAAAGTCACAATGTCCGATAGAATTCTAAAAACGGACATTATGACAGACCACCTCAAAAAAACGGAATGGAATTTTACAGTTTTTTACTGAATGGGACACCCAAAATGTACATGAAAATAAAGAAAGTGGGATTTACAATATTAACTATGAACAATAAAACGCTGAATATTAACTACATATGAACCTCGCTCGTCTTTTACTTCTCAGACCAGCTCCTTGATAGTTGTGTATCCTTTACAATCATATAGTTGTGTATATTTTACAATCAAGCAAAACACAACAAAAATGTGATTTGTTCCTCGTCTGAGCTGCTGTGACGTAGATTACCGTAATAACTCCTATAACACCCGAAAGCGCAGATTTCGGCCATTGAAATACTTTCTATAGTTCAAGACTTACGGTCATTTAATAACAGCACTGCACATCATAATAGCGGCTACAGTTTCGATGTTAAAGGTCTACAAAAATTATGTAGAACGTCCAGCAGGCCGGATTGAAAATCTTAACGGGCGAAAATCTTAATAGGTGAAATTTGATAATCTCCCACGGCACACCAGACCGTATCTCACGGCACACTAGTTGAAAAATACTGCTTTCGTGCACGCTGCTATGTGGGTTATAGTGTTCCAGCTGGTTGTATACAAACCCTGGAGACCAACAATACCAGTGTGTGTGCTTTCCTGTGCCTATTGTTGCCGCCATGACTCTGTGCCCTCACTAACATCCACTTGTTGTGAGGTCAAGACAATAGCTGCAGACAGAGTGGCATGTATCGCCTCTGCTTTGACCCCACGGCCCTTCCTGTTGCCTTCCACGTCCCCCCCAACTCTCCCCGACATCTCGATCTCTGACCTCTACAGGGAAGACTGTCAGCCTTTTTATGTTGCTACAAGGCAGGGTGTGCTCCTGACCCTTTGACAGCTCTCTGTGAAAACCTGCTGCTTTTATTCTCGTGTTTGTATGCGGTACATGAACAAAGCTGTAATGTTGTGCAGTATCTTTGAGAGTGGAAGCTTTTGTTCGTACTAAAAATGCCACAAATACTTCCGAGTGTAGTATGAGGGGAATTGAATGGCACACGTTATGAACAATTCGTTTTAGTAGCAGTGAATGATTTCTAACAGGCTTTTGAGACTAGGTTTCTTTGGTGAAAAAATGAGTTTTTTGCCTATTTGGTAGAAAATCTCCCAACAATGAACATGATTGAGCACATTGAATGACAAAATAATTAGTCAGTCCCTGCCGGAATTTGCAATGTCGCTAATGCACGGCAATTTAACCAATCCCTGCAAATTATGTGCGGCCTTGCAACTTTGTCCAAGTTTTGCCAATTGGATTTGTCTTTGAGCGGCACTCTAAACATATGTTTGTTTCTTGTGTGGACGAAGCAGCAACAGCAAAGTGCAACAATATATATCAACTCTTTATTGCTCATACGGCACAAATTGCATCCATCCGCATAGCTTCAACCTACTTCCTGTTCCGGCCTACAGTGCTATGCCTTCTGGGTAATGTTGCAATTCAACATTTAGCAACACACCAGCGTCCTGACTACTGAGTTAACATGTTTTTTTGTATATATTAGGGCTGTCAACGTTAACGTGTTAACTAGGGCTGCAACAACTAATCGATTAAATCGATTAAAATCGATTATACAAATAACTGGCGATTAATTTAGTCATCGATCCGTTGGATATATGCTATGCGCATGTGCAGAGGCTACTTTTTTGTATTATTTTAAAAAAAATTAATCTTAATTTTTAATTTTATTTTTATTTTTTATAAACCTTTATTTATAAACTGCAACATTTAAAAACAGCTGAGAAACAATAATCAAAATAAGTATGGTGCCAGTATGCTGGGGTTTTTTTTCAATAAAATACCGGAAAGGATCGAAATGTAGTTTGTCTCTTTTATCCGATTATTAATCGATTAATCAAAGTAATAATCAACAGATTAATCGATTATCAAATTAGTTGTTAGTTGCAGCCCTAGTGTTAACGCATGTGATTAATAAAAAAAAACAAAACATGCGTTATAAATGAATGAAAATAATAATCACAGTGTTTGTTTTGATTTTGTTGGGATTTTGCTACTTTGTAGCATGTCTTGCTCAGGACATTTACCGTATTTTCCGGATTATAAGACGCACTGCCGATGAATGGTCTATAATCGATCTTTTTTCATATATAAGGCGGAAATGTGTCGCGTGAAAAACCGTCCGACCGGAACTCTCTAATAACCAAAGTTCCTTGGGTGAATAATGTAAACTCACTACACCGGTATGTTTTAGCGATTTTATGGCGAGTTTACTGACAGATATAAGTAAGAACTTTACACTACTTTATATTAGAAATGGCAACAGCGGAGGATGAATGTCCCATAACAAGAAGATAGAGAAAAAGAAGAACCTTATCGACTACGGTGTCGGCACAGACTACAAAGGCGGGCGCGCACAATTTTTCAGGACTTATGCAGATCCTAAATACAGATCAGCAGGTACCAGAAGGTAAGAAAAGTTGGTTTTGCATTATATTGCGAAACAAAACACCAGATTATGTCTTACCTTATACCCACACCATAATAATACTTGAAGCACAGTACCATCAATCAAGCAGTGCGGCTTCATAGCTTACCAAAGTCGTACTAAAACATTTTGATAGATTTTTGAGCGCTGTGTGTAATGTTCTATATTTTCAATGGAACATATAAAATGTTGGTGTTGTTTACTTTAGTCATATTGCAGTCTACACGTATCTCTTATGTTTGACTGCCATCTACTGGTCACACTTATCATTACACCATGTACCAAATAAAATAGCTTCGAGGTCGGTAAGCAAAACCAGAATTATTCCGTAAGGCGCACTGTCGAGTTTTTAGGGGAAAAAAAGGATTTTAAGTGCGCCCTATAGTACGGAAAATACTATAAGCTTGCTATGCTTCACGTGCGCTTCTCAGCTGCACACCTTCTTGTGTTTTGCCTTGTTTAAGGATTAAAAACCCATCTTTACTGCATGTTGTCTTCTGCCTCCACATTTTGGAATGACAAACGCACCACGCTTATGCAAAGACGTGGCACCATCACCATATCGAGATATTATGGTGAGCCGTGTATCGCATATCCTCTTGTATAGCGAGGTATTTCCCAGACGTATTGTAGAAAAGCTTTGGTGTTCAATAATAATCTGGATTGATTGAGTTATAGTATTTTATTTTTTTTTTTTTATCTCAGCCTGTTATCGATATGTGGCCTTGTTATGATTATGGGATTCATGATGAAGAAGAGTGCCATAAAGATGAGTTGAAGTCATTAAGCGAAACAAAGTGTATGCTTTGGAGGTTATGGCTGAACGATCATTTAGAACAGGGGTGTCCAAACCTTTTGACTTGGGGGCCGCAAATACATTTGGCCAGAGGCCGAAAACCGACTGCATGTTAAGTGACTGTGTGTGTGTGTGTGTGTGTGTGTGTGTGTGTGTGTGTGTGTGTGTGTGTGTGTGTGTGTGTGTGTGTGTGTGTGTGTGTGTGTGTGTGTGTGTGTGTGTGTGTGTGTGTGTGTGTGTGTTATTTTAATATGATGGATATATAATTGGATAGGCTCCAGCACCCCCACGACCCCAAAAAAGGGACAAGCGGTAGAAAATGAATGGATAGATATTAACAGTATGTAAAAGTTTGACTCCTGCCTTGTTTACTTCTGTGACGACTCTCTCAAAGTTGTGTAATCAATCAGAAATATCAAGCAGCTAAAATTCACCAAACATGGATAAATGTGGAGTGTTTTACATTTTTCCCATTATGCACTCTAATGGATTTAATGGGTGTAATTTAAAATTGTTTGGGACGTTTTATACAATATCCAAAATGTTCAGTGACCACATGTGTTGACATTTCTTAGTTGCATTTAATTTGTTTTGGGTTTTTTTGCACTATGACTAGGGAAGGTTGTTTGGATTGTGTCATAAGTCAATGCTGTGCGATTATTTCAAATTACTTTCAAGGGTCATTGATCTGATTTACTCGCATTGTCCACAAGATGGCAGCAAATGTATGGCATTCAGAGACCGCCTGGTATCTAAGATTAATTTGAAAGCATGCTTTGTTGCACTCATGACGTCTCACGGGTCAAATTGAAGAGGCTGGCTGGGCCGTAGTTTGGACAGCCCTGATTAAGAGTGATTAAATTTTCTCCCGACTGCCTTCTGGGTCGGCAGATATGCGATCACGTAGGCCAGCTTCCATGTTTACTCGCCAACAAATCGTGTTCGAGTCGTTCACTTGTATTTTTTTGCAGTGATTTGCTGCTGTGGTATTGAAGACTGAAAGATTGGCACCGTCTTATGTATTTTAGATCGAGGCCTCCTTTTTTTTCAATTGTTCAGAAAGAAGTCTAGAACATGGTCTTTAGAGCCCAGCTGGGAATGAAACATGTTCTGCCAGTTTTTGTGTCACAGAATTTTCCCGCTCTCTCATTTCCCAGATATATTATCCTCGCTGCCTCCCTTCACTCCACTTGCCCTCCCCCTTGTTTTGCATTGTTCTCCTGGATCAAGTTCACGGAGGTCGGGGCTGGTGAAGGGTAATGGGACCCATGGCCTTGTGTCTCGGGGCAGGTTGAATAGGTCTCTGCCCCAGTCCCCACAGCCCCCATACAGCCTCGGTGAATAGGACCCGGATTCCTTCTCTTCATTATTAGGCTGGTTTCCAGTTTCTCTGGACCTGCCCAGATTTTTAGACTTCCATGTTCATCCCATGAGTGCTCAATACAGATCGACCGATACCAATACCAATTATTAGCAGTCCGATATTTGCAGTAAAAGTTATTTAAACATGAAAAGATACGTCAGTAACCAGCTGGAAAAGGCTTAAAGTTGTTTTTTTAACATTACTTTTTAGGAATAGTTGGACCAGTAACGACTTAATGTTTTACGTGGTTCTAATGTTGTTTAATTTATCATCACAAAACATCAGTGGGTTTCACAAACACCTTTACTACGGGTGTCTGAGACAGAGGTCAGCAACCCAAAATGTTGAAAGAGCCATATTGGACCAAAAATACCAAAAATGTGTCTGGAGCCACAAAAAATTAAAAGCCTTATATAAGTGTTATAATGAAGGCAACACATGATGTAAGTGTCTATATTAGCCTACTATCAAAATGACTATGTGTCGCAGGCTGACGCAAATCTGTGTGGACAGAAATGTTGAAATGTAATATTTATTCTACACATTTTTACAACATTGGAAATCATTAATAAAATGGAGGCTTCTCAGAGTGTAATATAACTCCTGGAAATGACTGGGTCAGAATGGCCAAAAGTATAGATGTGTGTGTCCAAGTTAAAGTTAAATGGATTTATTACAATCTTTGGCAAGCTGGGTAACGTTTGCTGTGGTCTGGACCAACATGGCACACAAACAACTATGAGAAATGCAGCCAATATTACATACAGATAATTGTAGGCATTGTCTTGCTGAAATAAGCAGGGGCGTCCATGATAACGTTGCTTGGATGGCAACATATGTCGCTCCAAAACCTGTATGTACCTTTCAGCATTAATGGCGCCTTCCCAGATGTGTAAGTTACCCATGCCCTGGGCACTAATACACCTCCATACCATCACAGATGCCGGCTTTTCAACGTTGCGCCTATTCAGTCCGGATGGTTCTTTGTTCCGAAGGACACAACGTTCACAGTTTCCAAAACAATTTGAAATGTGGACTCGTTTAGACCACAGAACACTTTTCCACTTTGCATCAGTCCGTCTTAGATGAGTACGGGCCCAGCGAAGCCGGCGGCGTTTCTGGGTGTTGTTGATAAATGGCTTTGGCTTTGCATAGTAGAGTTTTAACTTGCACTTACAGATGTAGCGACCAACTGTGGTTACTGACAGTGGCTTGTCTGAAGTGTTCCTGAGCCCACAAGAACTCAAATAAATTCACTGTCAGATATCAAAACATATTTGAGGAGAATTATTGACAATGAGAGTTTTTAATTCCTAAAATAATTAAATAAGTAGAAAATTGGGCTCCAGTAAAAATTGAACTACGGTGCTTGAGCAGTAATAATTATATATCTACCTCACTAAGTATAGATTTTTTAAGTACTAAATACTGTATGGTATGTGTATATATTGTATCTGATGATGCAGTTCCGTTGTAGTTGTAAAAATAAAAATAAATGGCAAATATTGGCAGGCATAACGAGTGGATGTATAGTGTTCACCTCCCTGCTCTTCTAGAGCGCCACCTGCCACATCTGCCCTGACAGTATCGCAGCTCTGTGATTTTTTTTTTTTTTACCTCAGCCGCGCATTTTATTATATCGCGCTCAGTTCACAAGCCTCCAGACACAAATATTTCACCTAAATTGTTTTCCACCGTCAGTGAAGCTTCAGCCGAAGACGCCCCCAACGTCCCAGATCCCCATCTATATTTTATCACGACGGCGCTGTCTCGTATCGCACCTACAGGGTCGCCTGATTGCCGCACAATTCACTATATAGTCCGTCTCCCTCGGTTTCAATCGCACACTTTTTATGTCGCTGGCGTCAATCAGCACGGCGAGGAAGAAATTGTGTTTTAATGGCAGCCCATTAACGGGAGCGGCTCGTTGTTACAGACAAGACAAAATCCCCACGTATTTGGGCGTCATAAGAGATTTACGGCCGTCTCCTTAACTGTCGCAGGGTTTGTTCTGCAAAATGCTTTAAATTAGCCAGCTGCTGGAGAAGGACAGCTCTGTGATATTTTGCAGTGTCAAATGAAATAAAGACAAGAGTGTGTTCAACAAACTCACTGTTAAGGTTCAAACTACAGCTCCTGGGATCTGACCCAGGACCGATATTTAACTGATTTTTAGCGCAGTGTTTACATCCACAGTGCAAAGTGCGTCACGCAGGTCATTTTTTTTGTAAAAAATATTTATTTTAGTTATATTGTAAAACTTACAAATGTTGCTTGGGGTGATTAATGAATAACCCTATCAAGCAGAAAGGCTTATACTTCCGGTTCAAGGCACGAAACAGGGACTACATTTTTAAACCTGCAGCACCTGCAGTGAGCAAACTCGTCCAAAAGATGGCACCATAGCACAAATAATAATGTATCTTTTCAGATGCTGGCTTTTGAACCTTGTGCCTATAACAGTCCGGGTGGTTCTTTTCCTCTTTGGTCTAAAGCAGTGGTCCCCAAACACATGGATCAATGGATCAATTGGTACTCTCAATTGCTAATCTTTTTTATTTATTTTTATTTTTTATTTTTTATTAAATCATCATAAAAAACACAAGATACACTTACAATTAGTGCACCAACCCAAAACTTCCCTCCCCCATTCACACAAAAGTGTTGTTTCTTTCTGTTACTAATATTTCTGGTTCCTACATTATAATTCAATATAGATCAATACAGTCTGCAGGGATTCAGTCCGTAAGCGCACATGATTGTATTTTTTTAATGACAAAAAAAACAAAAAAAATACAGCCGATAAATACTTTAAAATGTAATATCTGAAAATATCGGTATCGTTTTTTTTAATTATCGGTATTGGTTATTTTATTTTATTTTATTTTTTTAAATCAACATAAAAAACACAAGATACACTTACAATTAGTGCACCAACCCAAAAAGTCTCCCTCCCCTATTTACACTTATTCACACAAAAGGGTTGTTTCTTTCTGTTATTAATATTCAGGTTCCTACATTATATATCAATAGATATCAATACAGTCTGCAAGGGATACAGTCCGTAAGCACACATGATTGTGCGTGCTGCTGGTCCACTAATAGTACTAACCTTTAACAGTTAATTTTACTCATTTTCATTAATTACTAGTTTCTATGTAACTGTTTTTATATTGTTTTACTTTCTTTTTTATTCAAGAAAATGTTTTTAATTTATTTATCTTATTTTATTTTATTTTTTTTATTTTTTTTTTAAAGGGACCTTATCTTCACCATACCTGGTTGTCCAAATTAGGCATAATAATGTGTTAATTCCACGACTGTATATATCGGTATCAGTAATTAAGAGTTGGAGAATATCGGATATCGGCAAAAAAGCCATTATCGGACATCCCTAGTTGGGGACCACCGGTCTAAAGGACACGACATCCACAGTTTACCAAAAAAAAATTGGAACGTGGACCCGTCAGACCACAGAACACTTTTCCACTTTGCATCAGTCCATCTTAAATGAGCTAGGGCCCAGCGAAGCCGGCGGCGTTTCTGGGTGTTGTTGATAAATGTCCTTCGCTTAGCATAGTAGAGATTTAACTTGCACTTACAGATGTAGCGACCGACTGTAGTTACTGACAGTGGTTTTCTGAAGTGTAAGCCCCATGTGGTGATATCCTTTACACACTGATGTCGCTTTTTGATGCAGTACCGCCTGAGGGATCCAATGTCCGAGGTCAAGGCCTTGCCGCTTACGTGCAGTGATTTCTTTAGATTCTCTGAACCTTTTGATGATATTACGGACCGTAGATGGTGAAATCCCTAAGTTCCTCGCAATAGCTGGCTGAAAAATGTCGTTCTCAAACTGTTGGACAATTTGCTCACGCATTTGTTCACAAAGTGGTGACCCTCGCCCCATCCTTGTTTGTGAATGGAGCATTTCGGGATCGAGAATCGATTCTGAATCGAATCGTTACCCCTCAGAATGGAATGTTGTCACAGCCCAGTCTACATGCGTGCTAGTGACTGTAATATTGCTGCTACCATTTCATACCTATTTCCTTCTCCGTGCGTACCTGGCCCTGGTCTTCCAGCGCACAAACAGACCTGTGGGCTGTGAAGCCGGGCGCTGCCAGGTCGCCGAGAGAGAGCAGCTGTGTTTGCTAGCGGAGCATCTGCCGGCTGAGACGGCGGTTGTCTTACGTTAGTGGTCTGCAGGTCAAACTGCAGCTGACTTCATCTCAGCACCAGGACAAACCCTGGGGGGGGTGTGTTTGCGTATCTGTCTGTTTCCGTGTGTGTGTGTGCACGCGCGCTACCACGTCCCAGTGGTTATAGCCTTTACTAAGCGGGCTAAGTCTGGTGGCTAACCCTTAGCGCCTTGGCTTTGGCAGCATGACTGCAGCAAGATTAATCCATTCCACACTCCATCAGTCACTAGGCACAGGTTATTAGTGCTGGGACAGAGCACACACACACACACACACACACACACACACCCTTCACCCCTGGGACTTAGCTTTCCACCCTGTCCCCAAAGTTTGCAAAGGTGGCCTTGGTGTTGAGAGGCCATTCGTCAAAAGCCTCCACTTGGCTTCTTTTAATAGGGCTACCTGGGTCCTGGGATTGCACGCACACACACACACATGCACGCAGGACTGCTTTGCACATACTCATAGGACCAAGTGTCAGCTGGTGCACCCCGTGAGGCTTATAAAAGTCCCATTAACATGGCCCTCCTCATTGGTTCTGACAGGTTGATCAATTAGACCCCTCCCCCTTCTGACCTCGGAGCTGCTCCGACTTGAGAGGCCAGACACGATGGATCACTGGTCCTGCACGCACACACACACACACACACACACACACCTCTCCTGTTATCTGGTCACAGTGCAGCTTGTTTGTGTCATCATGTGTCCAGCGCCATGCTGATATCAGCTGCAGCTTTTAAAATGTGCTGGATGGTATCACAGATTGTAGACCTCCATGGTGTGTTTTCAGTGAAGAGAAACTGCAGTTATTACAGGGGATAACTTGTTTTTACACGCGTATGGCCGAGTCCTGAGGGGAATCTGTGTTGTTCTGTTGATGGAAAAGATTATTTCTTGATGCACATAAGAAATAGATCACTCAAAACCGTCAAAACGGCGCTTAAAAACAGTCTACAGTAGAGATGCCGATAAATGCTTTAAAATGTAATATCGGAAATTGTCGGTATCGTTTTTTTTATTATCGGTATCGTTTTGTTTTGTTTTTATTTTATTTGTTTTTTATTAAATCAACATAAAAAAACACAAGATACACTTACAATTAATTAGTGCACCAACCCAAAAAACCTCCCTCCCCCATTTACACGCATTCACACAATTGGGTTGTTTCTTTCTGTTATTAATATTCTGGTTCCTACATTATATATCAATATGTATCAATACAGTCTGCAAGGAATACAGTCCGTAAGCAAACATGATTGTGCGTGCTGCGGGTCCACTAATAGTACTAACCTTTAACAATAAATTTTACTCATTTTCATTAATTACTAGTTTATATGTAACTGTTTTTATATTGTTTTACTTTCTTTTGTATTCAAGAAAATGTTTTTAATTTATTTATCTTATTTTTTTTATTTTTTTATTTTTTTAAAGGACCTTATCTTTACCATACCTGGTTGTCCAAATTAGGCATAATAATGTGTTAATTCCACGACTGTATACAGGTATATCGGTATCGGTTGATATCGGTATCGGTAATTAAGAGTTGGAAAATATCGGATATCGGCAAAAAAGCCATTATCGGACATCCTTGGTCTATAGTGTTCTTGTTGTCATTTATAGTAGGTTAGTTTTGGAGGTCAGCCTGTGTCAGAAGCAGTGTTCCGAAAACTGCTTTTATAAAGTAAATTATTATAGTTACTCGTTACTTAAGCCAAAAAGTATTTTAATTACAAACAGAGTTACTCTTTAATAAATGCAATTAATTAATAGGCAAAGTAAAAAAACAATTAAAAAAAACATATATATGCAGTTGAGAGATGTTTCATGAGAGCAGAGTGTATGTGCTTTGAAAGGGTGGTGCCTTTTGCCAAGTGTTATGTGACTGGATTTTACCTCAGCTGTGTTTGTTAGCTTAACAGCGGCAGTGACGCTAACGTGGAATATTTTCCCTGGTTTGTGTTACCTCTGCTTAATATAGATATTGAATGTGCTTCCATGGCTGTCATATCTTCCTGTCCGCAAACGGGTTATTGTAGGATTGCAAGTTGTTTTCTTAAATAATGGATTTGTTGTTCATTATTCCCTTGTAGTAGTAGTGGCCGTGTCAGTGCTTGTACTTACGTGCGTGTTGTTTGCTGTGTGATGTTGCCTATTCCTATAGAATGTCCACTCCATTTTAGCGTGGTGCCTTGTTGTGGCTTTCATTAGTCAAAAGTGACTTCCTGCATTGAACATGCTGCGCTTCAGACGCTCTTTTGTTGAGAGCGTCGTAAGTAATTAGATGACTCGTTACTAGGAATGGCGTTAGTAACATAATGCTGTTATTCGGAACACTGGTCAGAAGTGTGTGAGAGTGTGTTTGTTTATGAGAGATGCAGTAGTGTGTGTCTGTCAAAGAGTGCTTGTGTCAATGTTGTGTTTAAAAATGGTTTAATAAACAAACATTTGCATTAAACAAACATTATCCAGGATTAAAAATGTTAAAAATAGATGTGTCTAAGGTACACTTATTGGAGACAGAAAGCTTCTATTTATCTGCTAGGAGTGCACAAAAATTATGCACATCAGAATCGTGTATTTATTATTTATCCCGATTCTAAATTGGTTCATAATTTTCATAAATGTATTATTTTTATTTTTATTTTATTGAATGTATTTGTTTTAAGAAAAAGAATACATTTTCAAAAATGTGTTTTTTAGGCCATCTCCTGTATGTAACATGTTTTCATCATAAACATTATACTAAATAATACATTGTGAAAATCGGTTTGAATTGAGAATCAATTCAGAATCGAATCATCACCTCAGGATTGGGAATCGAGTGGAACCGTGCACAGAGAAACGCACTCCTATTATCTGCGATTAATCATGAGTAATTAAAGTTGAAGACGGTCAAAATTGGATTACCGTATTTTCTGGACTATAAGGCGCACTTAAAATCCTTTAATTTTCTCAAAACTGGACAGTGCGCCTTATAACCCGGTGCGTCTAATGTACGGAATAATTTTGGTTGTGCTTACCGACCTTGAAGCTATTTTATTTGTTACATGGTTAAATGATAAGTGTGACCAGTAGATGGCAGTCAAACATAAGAGATACGTGTAGACTGTACGAAAATGGCAATATGAGTCAAGTGAACAACACCAACATTTTATATGTTCCATTGAAAATATAGAACATTACACACAGCGCTCAAAAATCTATCAAAATGTTTTAGTACGACTTTGGTAAGCTATGAAGCCGCACCGCTTGGTGGATTGTACTGTGCTTCAACATACGAGTATTATTATGGTGTGGGTATAAGGTAAGACATATTATCTGATGTTTTGTTTCGCAATATTATTCAAAACCAACTTTTCTTACCTTCTGGTACCTGCTGATCTGTATTTGGGATCTGCATAAGTCCTGAAAATGTGCGTGCATCCATCTTTGTAGTCCGTGGCGACACCATAGTCAGTAAGCTTCTTCTTTTTCTCTATCTTCTTGTTATGGGACATTCATCCTCCGCTGTTGCCATTTCTAATATAAATTAGTTTAAAGTTCTTACTTATATCTAGAGATGTCCGATAATGGCTTTTTTTGCCGATATTCCGATATTGTCCAACTCTTAATTACCGATTCCGATATCAACCGATACCGATATATACAGTCGTGGAATTAACACATTATTATGCCTAATTGTGTTGTGATGCATTAAACAATGTAACAAGGTTTTCCAAAATAAATCAACTCAAGTTATGGAAAAAAATGCCAACATGGCACTGCCATATTTATTATTGAAGTCACAAAGTGCTTTTTTTTTTTTTTAAATGCCTCAAAACAGCAGTTTGGAATTTGGGACATGCTCTCCCCGAGAGAGCATGAGGAGGTTGAGCTGGGCGGGGTTGAGGTGGGGGGGTAGGGAGGAGCGGGGGGTGTAAATTGTAGCGTCCAGGAAGAGTTAGTGCTTCAAGGGGTTCTGGGTATTTGTTCTGTTGTGTTTATGTTGTGTAACAGTGCGAATGTGTTTTCATTCTTGTTTGGTGTGGGTTCACAGTGTGGCACATACTTGTAACTGTGTTAAAGTTGTTTATACGGTCACCCTCAGTGTGACCTGTATGGCTGTTGAACAAGTACGCCTTGCATTCACTTGTGTGTGAAAAGCCGCATATATTATGTAACTGGGCCGGCACGCAAAGGCAATGCCTTTAAGGTTTATTGGCGCTCTGTACTTCTCCCTACGTCCGTGTACACGGCGGCGTTTTAAAAGGTCATAAATTTTACTTTTTGAAACCGATAATTTTGAAACCGATACCGATAATTTCTGATATTATATTTTAAAGCATTTATCGGCCGATAATATCCGCAGTCCGATATTATCGGACATCCCTACTTATATCTGTCAGTAAACTCGCCATGAAAGCGCTAAAACATACCGGTGTAGTGAGTTTACATTATTCACCCAAGGAACTTTAGTTATTAGAGAGTTCCGGTCGGGCGGTTTTTCACGGGACACATTTCTGGCGTTGTTGTTGCACTAGTGAGCCACGGATGAGAAGATGCTGCTCCGTTATGGATTGAAATAAAGTCTGAATGTCATTAAAACAGTTAGCTCCATCTTTTGACACTTCTTCCACTCCCGTCCTTGCACGCTACACCGCTACAACAAAGATGACGGGGAGAAGACGCTGCCGAAGGTGAGCCACGTAAATAAGACCGCCCACAAAACGGCGCATCCGGAAGCGACTGTCAGAAAGCGGCTTGAAGATGATCAGTAAAACATCATCTATGCAACATTTTGACCAAAGAACCACCATTACATGTTATGTAGACCACAAGGAAGTGTTTTACATTTAGAAAAAAATAATAATAATATGACTCCTTCAATGCGCTTTATAATCTGGTGCGCCTTTTGTATGAAAATAGACCTGCTCATCGGTGGTGCGCCTTTTAATCCGGTGCGCTCTATGGTCCGGAAATGACGGTAATAGCTGTTGTGGTGGTGAAGTATATTTGGAACATGCATGCAGTTACAAAATGATACTTGACATGTGTCTATATTCTCATTACAACATGTGCGAAAAGGAGCAGGAAGAAGCAGTGTTAATTGTTTGCAACCCTAATTATGTTTGATCCATTATTATTGTATGGTTTTATAGTTACTATTATGAGGCTTTTCAATGACAGTTAGTGCCGTTGAACAACAGTGTCGGGAGGTATCATGGCCCGTCTGGGGACCCAAAAAGAGCCGGAGGCGCCCCGAGGTTAAGAGCAGTGTTGCGCCCTGAGAGAGACGGCGTCCTAATGATGTCCAACAGCTTAATTGAATATTGGCGTTCTGCACACCAGGGCTAAATTGCTTCTGTCTGCATCACCTCCGCTGCGGGCTGATTTTTAACCTATTTCCACCGTTTGATTCCCCGGGGGATCGTTAAATGTGCCTGTTACCACGGTTACCAGCCTTTTGTGCTTGTGACGTGTCGGAGCCAAGTACTGTTATTTGACTTACACGATATCCTCCCTTCTTAGTCCTTTTTTAATTTTTTGATGTTGTTGTTTTTTTTTTACTTTATACTGCGCTTGCAGACACGCCTGCTTTGTTTCCATGGCAACAGGCTCCAGATGGCAAGTGTCAATAAGGCATGACAGGACTGGTGGACTACATCCAGTATTTATCTACAACGTGCACACGCCAAACACTCGTATGATGAAGCACAGGAAACCATCTCTCCTCTTTTTGACCGCGCTGTCATTAATCTTGCGTGGCGTTAACAAATGCACGTGCATGGAGGGTATATTTCACATCTGACAATGGGGGCCATTGTGGCGGCGGCTGCAGCGCTGCGGTTTGCATTCAGCCGGGACCTTTGGGTTAATGTCAGCGGTTTGTGTTCCATCCTCCAAATGAATGTGTTTATGCAGCACAAGTCCTCTTTTTGTTTTCTCCTCAATGGAAATGGAAAACAAATATGGAGTCAAATTACTGCCAAAAGTCAACACACACACACAGACAAATGTTTTTACTCACGGCCAAACAAAATCCTTTTCTGCAATTAAAAAAACAATTCGCAAGTTAAAAAATTTTTTTTAAATGTTTTGCAAATATATATATCTTTTTGTTTTACAATTAAAACGACTCACAAGTTGTTTTTTTTAAAAACTACTAAAAAAAGAAGAAAATAAATTTGCACATAAAAAAACAATTTGTAAATTAAAGTAGAAAGTCCATTTGATGTAAAGAAACTAAAGTAAAAAAAAAAAGTTTCGCAATTGTAAACAATTTTTTCGTGGTTTACTTTGTTGTTGTTACTTGCGAATTGTTTTTTAATTTTAAAAAAAATGGTTTTATACTTTTTTTTACTTGCAGAATATAGTTTTTTTTAACTGCAAATATTTTAAAATTGAGGAAAACTGTTTTTGTATTTGCGAATAATTTTTCTAATTAAAGAAAATTGTTGTTATACTTGTGAATTGGTTTTTAATTGGAAAATATAGGCCTTGTGATGAAGTGGCGACTTGTCCAGGTTGTACCCCGCCTTCTGCCCGATTGTAGCTGAGATAGGCGCCAGCGCCCCCCGCCACCCCAAAGGGAATAAGCGGTAGAAAATGGATGGATGGATGGATTAACTGCAAATATTTTATAATTGAGGAAAACTGTTTTTATACTTGCGAATCATTTTTCTAATTAAATAAAATTGTTGTACTTGTGAATTGTTTTTTAATTGGAGACAATTGTTTGCATATCTACAAAATTGTTTCATTAATCGAAAAAAAAAGTTTTTATACTTGTGAATAGTTTTTTTAAAGGGAAAAAAATGTTTTTTACTTGTGAATAGTTTTTTAATTGAATGCAGTTGTTTTTAGACTTGCAAATAGTTATATTAATTGAAAACAAGTTTTTTGCGAATGATTTTTTAATTAAAAAAAATATTTTTATACTTGCAGAAAATTCTTTACTTTTTTTTTTCAATTGGAAGAAAATTGTTTTCATGCTTGCAAATTGTTTTATTAATTGGAAAAAACAAGTTTTTTACATGTTAATTGTTTATTGACATTTTTTTTTCATAATTGCAAATAGTTTTCATTGAAAAAAAAAGTTTTTAATTGTGAATTGTTTTTTTACAAGCAGAACATTTTTTGCGAATCGTTTAATTGAAAAAAAACATTTGTATACTTGCAAATGTTTTTTTCTTGCAGAAAATAGTTTTTTTTAACTGCAAATATTTTATAATTGAGGAAAACTGTTTTGTATTTGTGAATAATTTTTTTAATTAAGGAAAATTGTTATACTTGTGAATTATTTTTTAATTGGAGACAATTGTTTGCATATCTGCAAAATTGTTTTATTAATCGGAAAAAAAAAGTTTTTATACTTGTGAATAGTTTTTAAAGGGGGAAAAAAATGTTTTACTTGTGAATACTTTTTTAATTGAATGCAATTGTTTTTATACTTGCAAATAGTTATATTAATTGAAAAAAAAGTGTTTTAATTTAATTGTTTTTTTACTTGCAGAAAAAAAAAGTAGTTTTTTGCGAATCGCTTTTTAATTGAAAAATATATTTTTATACTTGCAAATGTTTTTTTTAATTGCAGTATTTTTTTTTACTTGAGTTGTTTTATTAATTGGAAGAACATTGTTTTCATGCTTGCAAATTGTTTTATTAATTGAAAAAAAAAGTTTTTTACATGTTAATTGTTTATTGAAAAAAATAGTTTTCATAATTGCAAATAGTTTTCATTGAAAAAAAAAGGTTTTTAATTGTCAATTTTTTTTTTACATAAAGAAATTTTTTTGCGAATCGTTTAATTGAAAAAAAAAAAAGTTTATACTTGCAAATGTTTTTTTACTTGCAGAAAATAGTTTTATTTACCTGCAAATATTTTTTTTAATTGAAGAAAATAGTTTTTTCCTTCGGAATTGTTTTTGTTTTTTTAAATGAAGGAAATATTATTTTTACTTGCACATCATTGGGCGTGAGTAAAATATTTGTGTGTGTTAGTGGAGTTTTGGCAGTAATTTACTCCATAAATAAATGTGTCTGCCACTGTTTCTCAAGTTTGCCGCTGTGGCTATTGCTCAGACAAGTGTGTGCGCGTGTGCGTGCGTGTGTGTGTGTGTGTGCGTGTGTGTGTGCAGCCAAGCGAGCGATGCCAGCTCAGCTCTCTGATTCGCGGCTTTCTAAGATCCTCCGCCGCAGCAGCCGCCCCATTTCCCTGGCAGAAGTGCTTAGTCTCCCCACTAATCCATTAGACTTCCATTAGCTGTGATTTGTGTGATTAGTTGTAATTAATCAGTGGAGTCTGTGGCCTTCGCTCCCCTTGCTCCTCAACTTGAATTTTTAACCTCATTTCTCATCTCTCTGCCGCGCCGGCTAATCGAAGAGTCCGCTTCAGAGCCGCCTTTGTCTCTGAGTGCACGCTCCTTCTCCTCATCTTTGCACTGCAGAACCAGCCTGTCTAAATTATTCACTGCATTGTTTGATTTGAAGGGGATCTGCACTTTTTGGGGAATTTTCATTCACAATCCTTCTGTGAAACACATATGTTTTTCTTTTTTTCGTGCATTCTATGTCGTAAAATACGGCAAGTAAGAGGTGGCTAACAATATTCCGACCATAAGGCCGCCAAAACTGTCAATAATACTCCATTTACACCTCGTTACCTGATTTTTAACCAAGTATTAGCAATATTGTTATTATAATGCCGACAAACTATTTTTAGAGCTCACCGGCATATTGAGCCGGTGAGCTGCTGCATTGCCTCTAAGTTAGTGATAGTTAATTGTGGATTATAAATTATGCATTTCACCTGGATAGGAAAAGGTTGTGGACATAAACCGAGAAGTTGGTCAACCTTGCCAATCGCGAAAAAAACGCTCGTTTGCGGCAGCTTTTTTTAACCCTTTGTGAGGAATATGATTAATTCTTCATCTAAACGAGAAGATATAAACATCCCATCAGTCGGCATCCTAGTGAAATCAGACATCGTACAGTAAGTGTTTGTTTTTTTTGTTCGTAGTTTGTATATCTTGTTTAGCTCTTAGCAATACTGCCACATGATGCTTAGTGTTTCACTGAAGCTGCATCTGTTTAGCACACAGCTTCTAAAACTTGTAACTGAGCCGAGGAAGTTGTTGTGGCTTGTGCAGCCCTTTGAGACACTTGTGATTTAGGGCCATATAAATCAACTTTGATTGATTGATGAACTCATCCGACTTACACTCTAAAAAATGCTGGGTTGAAAATTACCCAGTTTGGGTAGTTTTCTACCCAGATGCTGGGTAACTATTGGACCGAACCAACTCTTGGTTGGCCAAACACTGGTTGGGTCAAAAAAAACTACCCAACTGCTTAGAAATAACCCATAAATATGACCCAACAGGCTCAACCCAGCATTTAGGTAGAAAAATAACCCAGCAATGTTTTGTGTGTATACTCAGGCTCAAAAACAAGGTTCTGGATCATCATTTGCTCCAAAGTAGTCTTTGTTGTGTCTCATGAAGTCTGCCATAGTTAGTAGTGTTGTTGTTGTTGAAGGAAATAGCGAATGTTGTGATGCGTCTGTGAAATTAATACACAGCCGTATGCTTATGATGAGCAAAATATGTATTTATTACATGTTTTAATATATGTTAGATATAAACTTAAAACATGTATATGATGGAGGTTTTTGGAGGTTTTTTTAAAGTGCTTTATAGGCGAAATAGAGCAACTCTAATTTGCTCCATTGTTAGCTGACTTTTGCTAGCGTTTATTTATGACTTAGAATGCATAATACACAATTAAAAGAAATTGTTTTGTTGTTTTGCAAATTTTTTTGTTAATATTATTGTTTTGTACTTGTTTATTAATTGGAAAAAAATAGTTTTTACTTGTGAATAGTTTTTTGATTGAAGAAAATGTTTTCATACTTGCAAATAGTTTTATTAATTTAAAAAAAAAGTTTTTTGATTGTGAAATGTTTGTAATTTAAAAAAAAATGGATACATGCAAATGTTGTTTTTTTAGTTGCAGAAAATACTTTTTTTTTTACCGGCAAACAATTTTTTTAATTGAGGAAAGCTGTTTTTATACTTGCGAATCGTTTTTTTTAATTGAAGAAAATAGTTTTTTACTTCCAAATAGTTTTTTACTCCCAAATACTTTTTTTTTTTTTTTAATTAAAGGAAATTGTTTTTTTTACTTGCACATCGTTGGGCGTGAGTAATTACGTTAGATATAAACTTACAACATATATATAAACGTTGATGGAGGTTTTTGGATGTTTTTTAGAGTGCTTTATAGGCGGAATATATCGACTCCAATTTCCTCCATTGTTAGCTGACTTTTGCTAGTGTTTATTGATGACTTAGAATGCATACAACACAAATTTTTTTTTTTTACATGCTTACAAATTGTTTTAATAATTGGGAAAAGAAAGTTTTTCAATTGTGAATAGTTTTTTAATTGAAGAAAATTGTTTTCATAATTGCAAATTGTTTTATTAATTGAAATATTAAATGTGTTTTTTTAATTGTGAATTGTTAAAAATGTTTGTTTTTTGCGAATTGTTTTTTAATTGGAAAAAAAATATTGTGCAAATGTAGTTTTTTACCTGCAAATATTTTTTTTATTGAGGAAAACTGTTTTTATACTTGCAAATCGTTTTTTTAATTTGAAGAAAATAGTTTTTTTACTTCCGAATGTTTTTTTTTTTTTTTTTTATTGAAGGAAATTGTTTTTTTACTTGCACTTCGTTGGGAATGAGTAATTACGTTATATATAAACTTACAACATGTATATAAACGTTGATGGAGGTTTTTGGAGGTTTTTTTAGAGTGCTTTATAGGCGGAATAGAGCAACTCTAATTTGCTCCATTGTTAGCTGACTTTTGCTAGCGTTTATTTATGACTTAGAATTTTTGCGAATCGTTTTTAATTGAAAAACTTTTTTTTTAACCTGTAAATATTTTTTTTAATTAAGGAAAAAAAGGTTTTTACCTGCAAATATTTTTTTTAATTGGGGATAATTGTTTTTATACTTGCACATTGTTGAGCGTGAGTTATTACGTTAGATATAAACTTCCAACATGTATATAAACGTTGATGGATGTTTTTTTAAAGTGCTTTATAGGCGGAATAGAGCGACTCCAATTTGCTCCGTTGTTAGCTGACTTTTGCTAACATTTATTTATGACTTAGAATGCATACAACACAATTAAAACATGTCTTGCATGAGGATTGTGAACAAAAAGGGCAGGTCCCCTTTAAGAGCTTGTTAGAGTTGTCTTATTTGACATCCTTTTGCTCTTTGCCGCAGGAAGTATTGATTAGCCAGGCGGCCCATCCTTCATTGTAACACAACTTATTGATGCTCGCCATTTCCCCGCCTGTGGTCAACACACTAGCAGCGTTTACGTGGCCGGAGGCTGCTCTTACGATTTAGACGAGTCACGGAGTGCAAATCTCGTTGTCTTCAGTTGACTTCTTTTTTTTCTTTCTCCGCAGTATTGTATGACGATGATCTATCTTGTTTTTCTCTGCTGTCAGCCCTCTCTGGCCATTACCACTATTGTGATAAATGAAGGCTCAATTTATCAAGCCACATCCACTCCATTCCCCTCGATCCACCCTCCCCCACGTGCACAGAACCTCTGCACTGCTTCTTGCTATGTTTGCCCAGCATCCATCCATCCATCCATCCATCCATCCATCCCAAACCCAGGCTCCCTTTGTGTCTGCCAGGGAAGCCGGAGACGCAGCCTGTCACCCCGGAGCTGCACACTCTGATCCAAGCTGCCGGCTGCTGTCAGTCAGTGTGGAAGCGAGTGGCACCGGGGCTGTTTGAGGGGGAGTGGGGGGTGTTTGACACGTGACAAGAGCGCCCTACTCTTTATATATTCACATTTATTTTTGGAATGCGTGTCCTTGAATTGCCCGTGACTGCTAGATTGGATGCGTACGGTGTGTGTCTGTGCCTTTAAGATGAAAGGTCATACTTCTTCCGTACACTAATTAGTGGGGGTGAACAAAAATAACGATTCGTGATTTTTTTTTCAGCGTAATTTTAAATGCATTCCTAATTTTTCTAAATATTTTTTCTTTTTTTTTTAATAAGAATCAATGTTACGAAATGTTTTTTTTAATTGAAAAAAAATATTTTTATACTTGCAAATGTTTTTGTTTTTTTAATTGAAGAACATTGTTTTTTTTACTTATTATGGAAAATTGTTATTTTAACTGAAAATATTTTTTTTAATTGAAGAAAATAGTTTTTTTTACTTCCAAATATTTTAATTGTTTTTAATTGAAGGACATTGTTTTTTTTACTTATTAACTGCAAATAGTTTTTTTAATTGAAGAAAATAGTTTTTTTTACTTCCAAATATTTTTACTTTTTTTAATTGAAGGACATTGTTTTTTTTCACTTATTATGGAAAATAGTTTTTTAAGTTAAAAAAAAAAAAGTTAAAGTACCAATGATTGTCACACACACACTAGGTGTGGTGGAATTTGTCCTCTGCATTTGACCCATCCCCTTGATCACCCCCTGGGAGGTAACTGCAAATATTTATTTTAATTGAAAAAATATTTTTTGTATTTCCAAATATTTAAATTTTTTTAATTGAAGGACATTGTTTTTTTTTACTTATTATGGAAAATAGGTTTTTTAACTGCAAATATTTTTTTTAATTGAAGAAAATAGTTTTTTACTAATAATGATAAATGATAAATGGGTTATACTTGTATAGCGCTTTTCTACCTTCAAGGTACTCAAAGCGCTTTGACAGTATTTCCACATTCACCCATTCACACACACATTCACACACTGATGGTGGGAGCTGCCATGCAAGGCGCTAACCAGCAGCCATCAGAGGCAAAGAATATTTTTATTTTTTTTTAATTGAAGGACATTGTTTTTTTACATATTACGTTACATATAAACTTACAACATGTATATAAACGCTGATGGAGGTTTTTGGATGTTTTTAGAGTGCTTTATAGGCGGAATAGAGCGACTCCAATTTGCTCCATTGTTAGCTGACTTTTGCTAGCGTTTATTTATGACTTAGAATGCATAAAACACAGTTAAAACATGTCTTACATGAGGATTATGAACGATAAGACAAAAATTCCCCCCAAAAAGTGCAGTTCCTCTTTAAGAGCTTTAAGATGAAAGGCCATATTTCTTCTGTACACTAATTAGTGGGGTGCACCAAAATAACGATTGGCGATTTTTTTTCATCATAATTTTAAATGCATTCCTAATTTTCACAAATATATTTATTTTATTTATTTTATTTTATAAGAATTAATGTTTAAAAAGACACAACCAGAAGGTCCGTGTACCTTCTGTTCATTCTACTTCCAATTCTGAAACGCAAATCAAAAAATTAAATTAGGGCCGTTTTTCGATTTTTATTATATATGGCAGATTTTAAAACAAACAAAAAGTAGATTTTCATTAAAATATTGCCATAAAATTGGAGTTTGTGCTGTTTTCCCGTTCATTCTATTTCAAATTCCTAAAAGCAAATCAATAACAATTTTCGGACCATTTTTTCTATTTTGATTTCTGAAACAAAAGTAGTACAACTATTTAATGACACTTAAAACGCCAATAGGACTCCTGCTGAACAAAGGTGTTAGCGTTATGCTAAAAACATGCTAAACACCAAGGAAAAGCTAAAATACTGCTTCTGGTTCTATTTGTCATCACATAGATAAACACGCATTTGTGCATTTTGGATGAACATGAATTGGATTTTTGTGTTTATTTGGAAAAATTAAAATCCATGAAAGGAAAACGGCACAAAATCACATTTTATGGCAATATTTGAATGACAAGCAACCCTTTTTTGTTTGTTTTCAAATCTGCCATTTATACTGTATTTCCGGACCATAGGGCGCACTGCCAATGAATGGTTTATTTTTATCTTTTTTCATACAAAAGGCGCACCGGATTATAGGGCGCATTAAATAAGTCATATTATTATTTTTTTTTTCTAAATGTAAAACACTTCCTTGTGGTCTACATAACATGTAATGGAGGTTCTTTGGTCAAAATGTTGCATAGATTATGTTTTACAGATCATCTTCAAGCCGCTTTCTGACAGTCGCTTCCGGATGCGCCGTTTTGTGAGCGGTCTTATTTATGTGGCTCACCTTCGGCAGCGTCTTCTCCCCGTCATCTTTGTTGTAGCGGTGTAGCGTGCAAGGATGGGAGTGGAAGAAGTGTCAAAAGATGGAGCTAACTGTTTTAATGACATTCAGACTTTACTTAGATCAATAACGGAGCATCATCTTCTCAACAACAACGCCGGAAATGTGTCCCGTGAAAAACCGTCTGACCGGAACTCTCTAATAACTAAAGTTCCTTGGGTGAATAACGTCAACTCACTACACCGGTATGTTTTAGCGCTTTCATGGCGAGTTTACTGACAGATATAAGTAAGAACTTTACAGTACTTTATATTAGAAATGGCAACAGCGGAGGATGAATGTCCCATAACAAGTAGAGAAAAAGAAGAAGCTTATCGACGACGGTGTCGACACGGACTACAAAAGCGGACACACGCAAATTTTCAGGACTTATGCAGATCCCAAATACAGATCAGCAGGTGCGAAAAATTGCTTTTGCATAATATTGCGAAACAAAACGCCAGATAATATGTCTTACCTTATACACACACCATAATATTACTCGTATGTTTAATGCACCGACAATCCATCAAGCGGTGTGGCTTCATAGCTTACTAAAGTCGTACTAAAACATTTTGATAGATTTTTGAGCGCCGTGTGTAATGTTCTATATTCTCAATGGAACATATAAACTGTTGGTGTTGTTTATGTGAGTCATATTGCCATCATAGTGCAGTCTACACGTATCTCTTATGTGTGACTGCCATCTACTGGTCACAGTTATCATTACACCATGTACCAAATAAAAGAGCTTTGAGGTCGGTAAGCAAAACCAAACTTATTCCGTACATTAGGTGCACTGAGGGGAAAAAAAGATTTTAAGTGTGCCTTATAGTCTGGAAAATACGGTAGTAAAAATCAAAAAACGGCCCTAACTTTGTTTTTTGATTTGCGTTTCAGAATTGGACATAGAATGAACGGAAGGTACACGGACCAAATTCATATGTGAATGGATTTTTGATAGAGGTGTCGGCAGGCCGATATTATCGGCCGATAAATGCTTTAAAATGTAATATCGGAAATTATCTGTATTGTTTTTTTATTATCGGTATCGTTTATTTTTTTATTTTTTTGTTTATTTTTTTTTGTTTTTATTAAATCAACATAAAAAACACAATATACACTTACAATTAGTACACCAACCCAAAAAACCTCCCTCCCCCATTTACACTCATTCACACTCATTCACAAAAAAGGGTTGTTTCTTTCTGTTATTAATATTGTGGTTCCTACATAATATATCAATATATATCAATACAGTTTGCAAGGGATACAGTCCGTAAGCACACATGATTGTGAGTGCTGCTGGTCCACTAATAGTACTAACCTTTAACAGTTAATTTTACTCATTTTCATTAATTACTAGTTTCTATGTAACTGTTTTTATATAGTTTTACTTTCTTTTTTATACAAGAAAATGTTTTTAATGTTTTTAATTTATTTATATTATTTTATTTTTTTATTTTTTAAAAAAGGACCTTATCTTCACCATACCTGGTTGTCCAAATTAGGCATAATAATGTGTTAATTCGGTTGATATCGGTATCGGTAATTAAGGGTTTGGTCAATATCGGAATATCGGATATCGGCAAAAAGCCATTATCGGACATCCCTAATTTTTGATATATTGTGTTCTTTTTCAGCACAATCAAACAATAGCGTGATCATTCTGGTGACAATAACCGTGCTGTGAAACGTTCCTGACTTCCACACCACCAATCTGAAGCGGCTCCCTGCCTGTGTATGAAGATGTTTGCAGTAATGGCACCCCCTTCTCTTCCCCTGCAGGACTCCGTGGTTTAACGGCTGGGGCTTCAACCTGCCCCGGGGTCAGTCTCTGCTGGACAAATGGAACCTGGTCCCGGAGGGCGTGGACATCCTGATGACCCACGGTCCTCCGCTGGGTGAGTCCAATTAAGCCATCACAAGCAGACAATGGGGGGGGGTTGTCGCTCATTATTGCCAATTTGCATGGACGTCACAGCTGCGACACGTGTCAGTAGCAGGACCCTGAACACATCACCCTGCAATATTTGGCTTGGTGAAAGAAACCAACATGTTTGTTGTTTTTTTTCTTTCTTGTGTTCTCCAACTGCTTTTATTGAGTGATTTCCTTCCTCCCCGCCTCCGGTTTGATTGCGTGGAAACTCCATTGACAGGCGCCACAAACAAGCCGAGGCACGATATTTTAGGGCAGGGCGCAAACAAAACACAATAAAAAATGCGAGACAAAACAGACAAATCAATACAGCGCTACTGTAGCAGTTATATGTTCTAGAGCAGTGGTTCTTAACCTTGTTGGAGGTACCGAACCCCACCAGTTTCAGATGCGCATTCACCGAACCCTTCTTTAGTGAAAAAAAAAAATGTTGTTTTTTTTCAAACTCAAGAAAAAGTTATATGTTTTTTTACTGGTGCACAAAATAAACCGTGCATGAACATCACCTTGTTCAAAGAACAAAACCAACACGGTGCATGAACTCACAACAAATTACACACCTTACACACATTACCATGAATTGATTAACGTGGACCCCGACTTAAACAAGTTGAAAAACGTATTCGTAGGGATGATGTTTGATAAGGAATTATCGAGTTCGAGCCTATTATCAAATCCTCTTATCGAACCGATTCCTTATCGATTCTCTTATCGAGTCCAGATAGGTTGTTGTATATGGAAAAAAACACACAATATTTGGTTTAACAAAAGCTCACTTTTATTATATAATAAAAAAATAAAATCTAATAAATAAATAAATATTGACTGTTACCCACATAAAAAAATAAAATAAAATAAATAAATATTGACTGTTTTTACCCAAAGTATATTAAGTGGGATTTTTCAGAGAAACAAATATATACAGTAACACAAAAACAACCTGTCTCTGTGATCACTATAGGTGTATAAATGATAATATAGTGTTAAATAAAATCAGTCCCTTGGGCACAAAACTGAAAATAATACAGCTCTCCAAAAAGTGCACTTCTGCTGCTATTTGACATAACTGTTTGTTATGATGCTTTGACATTTTTGCACTTCATTTCTTTATTGAAAGAAAATTCTATGAAGAGAAAAGTTCTTTGCAAATGTGGATACAATGCTAAGAAATGAAAAGTTAAAGCTAAAAAAAGAAATACACTTTATTGAGTTAACATTATTTCTTTATAGGGGGAAAAATGTTATGAGCTAGAGAATATAACAACTACACTACCCAGCATGCAACGGGAGTTACGAGCATGCGCGGTAGCCCCGAAAAGTGTTGCATGTTGCCACGCTGTGAAAGTAAACGTCAAGAACTCAGCCAACACGCCTCGTCTGCATTATTTATAATTAGACAGACAACACATATACAGTGTGATTTTGTTTTGTTTACAAGGAAAGAAAAACAAAAGTTAAAAAAGGGAGATGTGTTGTATATATATGTATGTGCTGCGGTTGTTTTAAGAACGTTGCGACAGCTGCCGTAAAGGAGGTGCGTTGCTAGCCTGGTTGCTATGTTTCCGGTTGGTCGTAAAAGTGTTCGTCATGTGTTTTACCCTGCTAAAATCTCTCAGTAAAGTTATTCGATGGATTATAGCTTTTGTTTTGAACTTTATACACCTTGGAGCGCTTTTTCTCGTCCATTGTTTTTCCTGCTTTCCTTATCTGCGCCTAATGACTGAGCTACGTGACGTCATTTCTTGTGATGTCCCACGGAGCATTTCTGGTCGGCACGGGATTCGAATAAAGAATCAACTCTTTTCCTTTACTATAGTGGTCTCGATAACGGGTACCGGTTCTCAAAAAGGGATTCGAGTCCGAGGACTCTGTTCTTTTCTTATCAAACAACCGAGAAAACCGGTTTCGAGTATCATCCCTACGTATTCGGGTGTTACCATTTAGTGGTCAATTGTACGGAATATGTACTGTACTGTGTAAACTGTACTGTTTCATATAATGTATTATCTTCCTTTGCAATCTGCTAGTAAAGGTTTCAATCAATCAATCAAAAAACCTGCAAATTAGATGGAAAATTAGAGGGAACATTGTTTGGGGGTATCCATAATGCGCCGATAGGGAGAAGTTTTTATTTACACGATAGTTTGGTTATGTCTGTATCTCCGTGGCGGAGGCTCCGCCGAACCCCTGAGGCCGACTCATGGAACCCAGGTTAAGAACCACTGTGATGCAAGTGTAAGCCACTGTGACACTATTGTTCATTTCTAATTTTTTTATTATTAATGTTTTTAATGATAATATCAATGAGGGTTTTTTAATCACTGCTATTTTGAAATTGTTACTAATATTGATGCTATTGTCGATAATGTTCATTTTTGTTTCACTACATTTGGATTGTTCCGTGTCATGTTTGTGTGTCCTCAATTGCTCTCAATTGCTCTGTTTATTGTTGTTTTTAATGTTGCTGGGACGGGTTTGGTTTTGGAATTGGATTGCATTATTGTGGTATTGTTGTGTATTGTTTTGTTGATTGATTAATAAATTCATATTTAAAAAAAATTTTTTTTTTTTTAAAACCACTGTTCTAGAGGGCTAACATGAACAGGATCTTACAAAAGCCGAAGTATCGAACTTACGAGTACCTCAACTTGCAAGCTTTCACCATGAATTGATTAACGTGGACCCCGACTTAAACAAGTTGAAAAACGTATTCGGGTGTTACCATTTAGTGGTCAATTGTACGGAATATGTACTGTACTGTGCAATCTACTAATAAAAGTTTCAATCAATCAAAGCTTATTTGGTTCTGTGACGGAGCTCATTACTCAAAACACTTGTACCGTATTTTTCGGACTATAAGTCGCAGTTTTATTTCATAGTTTGGCCGGGGGTACGACTTATACTCAGGAGCGACTTATGTGTGAAATTATTAACACATTACCGTAAAATATCAAATAATATTATTTAGCTCATTCACGTAAGAGACTAGACGTATAAGATTTCATGGGATTTAGCGATTAGGAGTGACAGATTGTTTGGTAAACGTATAGCATGTTCTATATGTTATAGTTATTTGAATGACTCTTACCATAATATGTTACGTTAACATACCAGGCACGTTCTCAGTTGGTTATTTATGCCTCATATAACGTACACTTATTCAGCCTGTTGTTCACTATTCTTTTTTTATTTTAAATTTCCTTTCAAATGTCTATTCTTGGTGTTGGGTTTTATCAAATAAATTTCCCCAAAAAATGCGACTTATATATGTTTTTTTCCTTCTTTATTATGCATTTTCGGCCGGTGCGACTTATACTCCGGAGCGACTTATACTCCGAAAAATACGGTATTTCAAATCCAAGTGTGTCAATGAAAGGAATTGAAGCGGTGTGTATTAATGACACCCAAACATCACTTCACCCATTCACACACTGGTGGCAAAAAGAACTATCAGATAAGAAATATCGTATAAAAACAATAAAATAGAATGTAGTGCTAACAACTACAATAGTTTTATGAAGTAATGTAATAATGATTTAAAGCACTGGTGTCAAACTCAAGGCCCGGGGGCCAGATGTGGCCAGCCACTTCATTTTATTTGGCCCTCGAAAGCCTAGAAATAACATGTATCAATAAAGTACTGTAACTTTTCTTACTAAATGTATTCTGTCTTTCTATTGTGGGGGAAAAAAAAATGACTCCATGTAATCGCAAATTATGTCAACTTAAATATTGTCTAATTATGCAAAAATATATGATCAAACATTCAAACCATTTTTAAATAGAAATAAATACTAATAATAATGATTTCAAAGCAAGTTATCCATCAAATTGTGCAATGTAAAAGTAGCGATAGATTTCATGGTAAAATTGTGAAATTTGCTGTGGTTTTTACAACATTTTTCTCTAAATGAAAAAAAAAAACTGTACTTGTTTTACTGTAATAAACTGTGGTGCCGTTTTGGCATTTACAGTAATACACCGAAAAATCTACAGTTGTTGATTTGCGGTATAAAAAAAACACACACAAAAAAAACTGACAGATCAGGTGCAAAAATGTTACTGTAAAATTGCAGGTTTTTTTTATTTACAGTAAAAAAAACGAATGTAAATTTTACAGTAAAATTCTGGCAACTGAGCTGTTGTTGTTTTTTTACCATAACAGCGGTACTGGTTTTCCATTTACAGTAATATACACTACATTTTGAGGTGAAATTATTGCAACTTACCATATTTTTACATTTTAGTTTTGAAAAAAAATCTACTAATAAAATGCATGAAAAAATGGTGTAATAATAGTATTCACTGTTAGAAGAGGACCTCTGGGGCCAAACATAACTGTGATGTGGCCCTCAGTGAAAATGACTTCGACACCTCTGATGTACAGTACTTACTTTGGTATCTCCTTCCAGCTGTTTTTCTGTCAAACACACTATCAGCAGCTTTTCCACATTTTCATGTGTGTGTGTGTGTGTGCAGGTTTCAGAGACTGGGTCCCTAAAGAGCTGCAGAGGGTTGGCTGTGTGGAGCTGCTCAACACGGTGCAGAAGAGGGTGCGACCCAAACTCCATGCATTTGGTGGAATACATGAAGGTAGGCTGCAGTCATATTGATTTGTTGTTGTTTTCTAACCTCCATTACGTCCTCTATGTAGAAACATCCTCCCAACACTATTGTGAAAATATGTGGTTTTCTTTTCTTCCTTCACTTAACTCTCTGTCAGACTCTTGTTGCACACCAAAACTATCTATGGTATGTTCCGGACTATAGAGCGCACCGGTGTATAAGCCGCACCCACTACTAACATTATTTTTCTATATGTAAGCCGCATCTGACTATAAGCCGCATACCGTATTTTTCGGACTATAAGTCGCAGTTTTTTTTATAGTTTGGCCGGGGGTGCGACTTATACTCAGGAGCGACTTATGTGTGAAATTATTAACACATTACCGTAAAATATCAAATACTATTATTTAGCTCATTCACGTAAGACAGGGGTGTCCAAAGTGCGGCCCGGGGGCCATTTGCGGCCCGCAGCTAATTGTTTACCGGCCCGCCACACATTCTGCAAAAATTGCAAAATTGATAATATTGCAAAAATGTAAAAAAAACATTTTAAAAAAGTGGAATGAGGTGAAATCTAACAAGAAAAAGTTGCAATGTCGACACAAAGCTGCCATGCAGGCTGTTTTTTTTTCTTTTGTCTTTTGTTTATTTTTCTTTTTTATGCCATTGCTAAAAATAAAAATAAAAGACTAAAAATCTATGTTGTAATGAATTATTACTTAAAAAATAACACTTTAAAATGTTTTATGTGGAAAAAATAATGCATATATTGTGTGGTTGCCATATGAAAACATCAAAGTTGTATTTGACAAAAGAGCATAAAACAAACAAAATAATAGTTCAAACGTAAAATCGCAGATATATCTGAAGTTGATCTCGTAATTTAAGTGTTAAAAGTAAAAAAAAAACTAATAAAAATGTATCACTTTATGAGTGGGGGACCTTTTGGATCCCAAATATATTTAGTAGGATTTTATTTAACTTTTCACTGTGATTACTCAAAAATATTAAAGAATTAAAATCAATGGTGTCCTGCATTATTGATCTTTTAAGGCTCTAATTACTAAATACTGCATATTTCAGTTTTACTATAAAAAACAAAGTTGTCTTTGACAGAGAAGGCTTAAAACCTTTTTTTTTTTTTTACTTCATATCAACCTGAAATTGATATAGAGATTTACTCTAAGCGATAAATAAAAAATAATAATAATTTGACTTATTTTTAACATTTTTATGACTGAGACCCTTTATGGTCCCCGGGAGCCTTAAAGGTTAAAAAAAAAAAATCCATATATTTTGTTAAGGTTTGAAAATTAAAAATATCAAAATGGCCCCCGCATGCTTAAATTTTTCCGTGTGCCCTCAGTGGAAAAAGTTTGGACACCCCTGACGTAAGAGACTAGACGTATAAGATTTTATGGGATTTAGCAATTAGGAGTGACAGATTGTTTGGTAAACGTATAGCATGTTCTATATGTTATAGTTATTTGAATGACTCTTACCGTAATATGTTACGTTAACATACCAGGCACGTTCTCAGTTGGTTATTTATGCCTCATATAACGTACACTTATTCAGCCTGTTGTTCACTATTCTTTATTTATTTTAAATTGCCTTTCAAATGTCTATTCTTGATGTTGGATTTTATCAAATACATTTCCCCAAAAAATGCGACTTATACTCCAGTGCGACTTATATATGTTTTTTTCCTTCTTTATTATGCATTTTCGGCCGGTGCGACTTATACTCTGGAGCGACTTATACTCCGAAATATGCGGTATATATATATTTATGTTGTGAAATGAGTTATTAACACAGAAAGACTCTGTAAATATTTATTTACATCCCTTAATTGTTTCCAGACAGTGTCTGTTTAACACGGCAGTAAAATAGCTGACCAAACAAAACAGAAGTCACTGTCATGGACCCACTAAGTCTCCAATCATCTGAACAAACTCAATAACTCCACGGTGACGTTTTGGTGAATTTACTGGATAATTTGTTAAACAAACAATACAAAAAGAATGCAATGTAAGTTAATGATCCTAACACAAACCTGTTAACATATTAGCTAATGCTAACGACGCCATTTCATTACAATATGCACAAAAACTCTCCTACAGACATCACACATGGGACGGTTTATTAAGCAAGAATAGTTTTAGTTATATTGTAAAACTTACAAACGTTGCTTGGATTGATGAATGAAGAATCCATACGAGTAGAACGCTATGGACGGCTGGAAGACCGGACGCTTTGATTGAAAAAAGAAAATGAAAAAAGTTCCGGTAAATTGAAGGACCCTGCAGTGAGCGAACTCGTCCAAAAGATGGCGCCATAGCCCAAACAATAAAACACCCTTTCTGGGTTTTTTCTTTTTTCTTTGTATAATTACTTTTATTATAGCCGCCAGCGCAAAAAAAATCCATAAATTATCCGCTCCGTCTTATAAGCCGCAGGGTTCAAAGTGTCGGAAAAAAGTAGCGGCTTAAAGTCCAGAATTTAAGGGTTTAAGTGCAAAAAGTATGACTAAAGTAGTGAAGCTGTATTTTCATTTGCACTTTCATTTTATTCACAGTTTATTTACAAACACATTTATATTATTGTTAATTTTATTAATTTATTTGAAATGTATTCATTTTAAAACGGCATAATTGTTTTTAACAGTTTTTATGAGTCCCTTCTGGTGCAGTATATTTGATTAGTATTCATTTTTATTATTATTATTATTATTATATATTATTATTATTTAACAGTTTTTATGAGTCCCTTCTGGTGCAGTATATTTGATTAGTATTCATTTTTATTATTATTATTATTATTATTATATATTATTATTTAACAGTTTTTATGAGTCCCTTCTGGTGCAGTATATTTGATTAGTATTTATTTGTATTATTATTATTATTATTATTATTATATATTATTATTATTTAACAGTTTTTATGAGTCCCTTCTGGTGCAGTATATTTGATTAGTATTCATTTTTATTATTATTATTATTATTATTATTATTATATTATTATTATTTAACAGTTTTTATGAGTCCCTT
>NC_084732.1:83853675-83926175 GCF_033978785.1 Entelurus aequoreus
GTTATTACAATAAAATCTTTCTCACAAGTAATGTTATCACTGGAGGACGGATGCTAGCTAAACATGCTACCCGACACAATAAGACATGCTAACCGCTAAGCTAGAGATTTCGAATGTAAACAGTGGGTGGGTGGATCGACAGTAATGATGCCAAGTATAGTATTAGTATATTGATCATTTTATCACAATAAAATCTTTCTTACAACAAGTAATATTATCACTGGAGGACGTATACTAGCTAAACATGCTACCCGACACACCATAAGGTGGGTACAATAAGACATGCTAACGGCTAAGCTATAGCTTATGAATGTAAACACTGGGTGGGTGGTTTGACAGTAATGATACTAAGTATAGTATTAGTATATTGATCATGTTATTACAAAAAATCTTTCTCACAATTACTGTTATCACTGGAGGATGGATGCTAGCTAAACATGCTACCCGACACAATAAGACATGCTAACCGCTAAGCTAGAGATTTCGAATGTAAACAGTGGGTGGGTGGATCGACAGTAATGATACCAAGTATAGTATTAGTATATTGATCATTTTATCACAATAAAATATTTCTCACAAGTACTATTATCACTGGAGGACGGAGACTAGCTAAACATGCTACCCGACACACCGTAAGGTGGGTACAATAAGACATGCTAACGGCTAAGCTAGAGCTTATGAATATAAACAGTGGGTGGGTGGATCGACAGTAATGATACCAAGTATAGTATTAGTATATTGATCATGTTATCACAACAAAATATTTCTTACAAGTATTATTATCACAGGAGGACAGAGACTAGCTAAACATGCTACCCGACACACGGTAAGGTGAGTACAATAAGACATGCTAACCGCTAAGCTAGAAATTTCGAATGTAAACAGTGGGTGGGTGGATCGACGGTAATGATACCAAGTATAATATTAGTATATTGATCATTTTATCACAATAAAATCTTTTTTACAAGTAATATTATCACTGGAGGACGTATACTAGCTAAACATGCTACCCGACACACCATAAGGTGGGTACAATAAGACATGCTAACGGCTAAGCTAGAGCTTATGAATGTAAACAGTGGGTGGGTGGATCGACAGTAATGATACCAAGTATAGTATTAGTATATTGATCATTTTATTACAATAAAATATTTCTCACAAGTATTATTATCACTGGAGGACGTATACTAGCTAAACATGCTACCCGACACACCATAAGGTGGGTACAATAAGACATGCTAACGGCTAAACTAGAGCTTATGAATGTAAACAGTGGGTGGGTGGATCGACAGTAATGATACCAAGTATAGTATTAGTATATTGATCATTTTATTACAATAAAATCTTTCTTACAAGTAGTATTATCACTGGAGGACGTATACTAGCTAAACATGCTACCCGACACACCATAAGGTGGGTACAATAAGACATGCTAACGGCTAAGCTATAGCTTATGAATGTAAACAGTGGGTGGGTGGATCGACAGTAATGATACCAAGTATAGTATTAGTATATTGATCATGTTATTACAATAAAATATTTCTCACAAGTATTATTATCACTGGAGGACGTATACTAGCTAAACATGCTACCCGACACACCATAAGGTGGGTACAATAAGACATGCTAACGGCTAAACTAGAGCTTATGAATGTTAACAGTGGGTGGGTGGATCGACAGTAATGATACCAAGTATAGTATTAGTATATTGATCATTTTATCACAATAAAATATTTCTCACAAGTACTATTATCACTGGAGGACGGAGACTAGCTAAACATGCTACCCGACACACCGTAAGGTGGGTACAATAAGACATGCTAACGGCTAAGCTATAGCTTATGAATGTAAACATTGGGTGGGTGGATCGACAGTAATGATACTAAGTATAGTATTAGTATATTGATCATGTTATTACAATAAAATATTTCTCACAAGTTTTGTTATCACTGGAGGACGGATGCTAGCTAAACATGCTACCCGACACAATAAGACATGCTAACCGCTAAGCTAGAGATTTCGAATGTAAACAGTGGGTGGGTGGATCGACAGTAATGATGCCAAGTATAGTATTAGTATATTGATCATTTTATCACAATAAAATATTTCTCACAAGTATTATTATCACTGGAGGACGGAGACTAGATAAACATGCTACCCGACACACCAAGAGGTGGGTACAATAAGACATGCTAACGGCTAAGCTAGAGCTTATGAATGTAAACAGTGGGTGGGTGGATCGACAGTAATGATACCAAGTATAGTATTAGTATATTGATCATTTTATTACAATAAAATCTTTCTTACAAGTATTATTATTGTGAATATCTTAGTAACAACAACAACAACAAGTTGCCACTTGAATCCCTACACAGGATGTAAAAGTCGGGGGTCCATCATTCTGGGGGTCCTCGGTCTGGAAAATGTCCCCCTGGTCTAAAGTCCAGACCGGTGAAAAAAGCGAGACTTCTGAGATCCGCACGTCGCATGTAGGCCAGAAATAAAAAGGGGCTCAAGTTGTTTTTTCCCACAACCCCCCTTCTCTTGTCAGCGGCACATCAAAGCAGCCCGACCGATTTACCCCCCCCCCCCCCCCCTTACATTAGCATAATCCCGTCTAATCGTGTTAAGTCTGGCCAGGCGTGAGCAGGAGGAGACATGTTCTTCCTCTGGTGTCACTCTTGCACACCGCTCGCCATCTTGGCTACCGGTGCGTCTTGAAGGTGATTGATTTGATATTCTCTTCATGGAAGGATTGAAACGTCAACATGAGATGTGAAGAAGAAGAAGAAGATGTTTTCTAAAGTTAAAGTAGCACTAGGTGTGGTGACATTTGTCGTCTGCGTTTGACCCATCACCCTTCTTCACCCCCTGGGAGGTGAGGGGAGCAGTGAGCAGCGACCGGGGAATACATTTTTGGTGATTTAACCCCCCAATTGCAACCCTTGATGCTGAGTGCCAAGCAGGGAGGTAATGGCTCCCGTTTTTAAAATAAACAAGCAGCTGAAATTCAGATTTAAAAAAGTATTTACATTCAGAGCACTTTTTTTAAATGTATTCCAATTCGAAATCAATTTTGAAAATTTGACTTTTTTGTTTTTTTGCACTTTTTTTTTAGCGCACATGTCAATCTAAAAATATCGATTGATACGATACACATCGATACTCACGTGACGGGATCGATACTCCTCGTTTTCAGTGTTCGTAATAACGCGGTTGTACAATAACCGTTACTTTTACCAGTAACGAGTGATGTCATCAATTACTTTAAGGTCCGTCACAACGCCGTTAGCGACAGCGTGACGTAACGTGGAACGCTGCTTTTGACGCGGTTTTATGTCGATAGCATCGTAAGCGCAGGAAGTAACGTTTTGTACACAATGGGAATCAGTGATTGAAGTGAGAAAACGTACAATCCAAACAATACCCCGTTTGTTGACAAAGGTATGACAGCACATTTAATCTCTTTATTAAGCAGAGGTAACACAATCCGGTGAAAAGATTCAAAAAGACCTGCCGCTGCTGACTGCTAAAGCTAACACGCTGAAACCCTTGATGATGTCACACGTCAGTAGGCAACAGGCCCCGCCTTTTAAAGGCACACACACGCAAACTGTGCTCTCATATTAAATGTCTCTCCACTGCATGAAGTTGTAACGTGTTAATTACTTTTCCTGCTCATTAATCACATTTATTAAGGAGTAATTCCGTTAGTAATTCAATTACTTTTTTTGGGGTAAAATAAGAAGTAACTATATTTAATTACTTTTTAAAAGTAATTTCCAGAACACTGCTGGTTTTTCCTCAGAGTTGATGCGAGAGCAGCGTCTCTTCTGGTTATTTTTATATTGACAATTGTATTCTATTGTTGCATTTATTCATATTATTTATTAAATATAAATATAAATATTTTTATTTATTTTGTTTTTTACTTTAATATATATATATTTTTTTTAAATTGTTTTCTTAAATCGTTTTTCTGTAATCAAACATAATAAGGGAATACATTCAGTTAATTGTACTGTATGCTAATCCATTGTTTGGCATAATTGCGTTTAGTAATAAAATATGCTTTATTTGAATACAATCTTTATGAAAAAGGGAGAAGTGGTAGAAAATGGATGGATGGATGTTATTACAATTATTATGAATTTATCCATCCATCCATCCATTTTCTACCGCTTGTCCCTTTCGGGGTCGCGGGGGGTGCTAGGGCCTGTCTCAGCTGCATTCGGGCGGAAATTCTCTATATTTGAGTCACTTGAGAAAAGCGCTATATAAATGTAATTCACTTCACTTCACTTCACTATAGGCAAATTCACAAAATTATTCAACAATGATGATATTTTCCTAGCCAAATTATTGGTATCAGTATCGGTGATACTAGTCCTGTATTTACCTGGTATCAGATCGAAACCAAAAATTCCCACTACATTATTTACTTATTAAAGTAGTTGGCACTTATTAAAGTAGTTGGCATAGTTGCGTTTAGTAATAAAATATCCATTATTTGAATAAAATCTTCATGAAAAATTATTGTTTTCAGTATCGGTGATACTAGTCCTGTATTTACCTGGTATCAGATCGATACCAAACATTCCCACTACATTATTTACTTATTAAAGTAGTTGGCACTTATTAAAGTAGTTGGCATAGTTGTGTTTAGTAATAAAATATGCTTTATTAGAATAAAATCTTTATGAAAAATTATTGTTATCAGTATTGGTGATACTAGTCCTGTATTTACCTGGTATCAGATCGATACCTAAAATCCCCACTATATTATTTACTTATTAAAGTAGTTGGCACTTATTAAAGTAGTTTGCATAGTTGCTTTTAGTAATAAAATACGCTTTGTTTGAATAAAATCTTTATGAAAAATTATTGTTATCAGTATCGGTGATACTAGTCCTGTATTTACCTGGTATCAGATCGATACCAAAAATTCCCACTACATTATTTACTTATTAAAGTAGTTGGCATAGTTGCGTTTAGTAATAAAATATGCTTTATTTGAATAAAATCTTTATGAAAAAGGGACAAGCGGTAGAAAATGGATGGATGGATGTTATCACAATTATTATGAATTCATCCATCCATCCATCCATTTTCTACCGCTTGTCCTTTCGGGGTCGCGGGGGGTGCTAGGGCCTATCTCAGCTGCATTCGGGCGGAAATTCACTATAGACAAATTCACAAAATTATTCAACAATGATGATATTTTCCTAGCCAAATTATTGGTATCAGTATCGGTGATACTAGTCCTGTATTTACATGGTATCAGATCGATACCAAAAATTCCCACTACATTATTTACTTATTGAAGTAGTTGGCACTTATTAAAGTAGTTGGCATAGTTTGTTTAGTAATGAAATATGCTTTATTTGAATAAAATATGGAATAAGCGGTAGAAAATGGATGGATGGATGGATTGTTATCAGTATTGGTGATACTAGTCCTGTATTTACCTGGTATCAGATCGATACCTAAAATTCCCACTATATTATTTACTTATTAAAGTAGTTGGCACTTATTAAAGTAGTTGGCATAGTTGTGTTTAGTAATAAAATATGCTTTATTTGAATAAAATCTTTATGAAAAATTATTGTTATCAGTATCGGTGATACTAGTCCTGTATTTACCTGGTATCAGATCGATACCAAAAATTCCCACTACATTATTTACTTATTAAAGTAGTTGGCATAGTTGCGTTTAGTAATAAAATATGCTTTATTTGAATAAAATCTTTATGAAAAAGGGACAAGCGGTAGAAAATGGATGGATGGATGTTATCACAATTATTATGAATTTATCCATCCATCCATCCATTTTCTACCGCTTGTCCTTTCGGGGTCGCGGGGGGTGCTAGGGCCTGTCTCAGCTGCATTCGGGCGGAAATTCATTATAGGCAAATTCACAAAATTATTCAACAATGATGATATTTTCCTAGCCAAATTATTGGTATCAGTATCGGTGATACTAGTCCTGTATTTACCTGGTATCAGATCGATACCAAAAATTCCCACTACATTATTTACTTATTGAAGTAGTTGGCACTTATTAAAGTAGTTGGCATAGTTGTGTTTAGTAATAAAATATGCTTTATTTGAATAAAATATTTATGAAAAATTATTGTTATCAGTATCGGTGATACTAGTCCTGTATTTACCTGGTATCAGATCGATACCAAAAATTCCCACTACATTATTTACTTATTGAAGTAGTTGGCACTTATTAAAGTAGTTGGCATAGTTGTGTTTAGTAATAAAATATGCTTTATTTGAATAAAATATTTATGAAAAATTATTGTTATCAGTATCGGTGATACTAGTCCTGTATTCACCTGGTATCAGATTGATACCAAAAATTCCCACTACATTATTTACTTATTAAAGTAGTTGGCACGTATTAAAGTAGTTGGCATAGTTGTGTTTAGTAATAAAATATGCTTTATTTGAATAAAATATTTATGAAAAATTATTGTTATCAGTATCGGTGATACTAGTCCTGTATTCACCTGGTATCAGATTGATACCAAAAATTCCCACTACATTATTTACTTATTAAAGTAGTTGGCACTTATTAAAGTAGTTGGCATAGTTGTGTTTAGTAATAAAATATGCTTTATTTGAATAAAATATTTATGAAAAATTATTGTTATCAGTATCGGTGATACTAGTCCTTTATTTACCTGGTATCAGATCGATACCAAAAATTCCCACTACGTTATTTACTTATTAAATGCTGTCTGCTGAAATTCTATTGAATTAAACTACAGTTCCTCATCCTGAACTTATTGATCAACTTTTATTCCTTTATGTACTGTTTTTTTTATTGCTGAATAAGCGTTCTACAATTCACTACCTTCTGAGATACGCTGACGGTGCAAGTGTGAAGGTGCGATCTCTCAAAGTAACGTGACATAAAGTCAACAAACAGATGAAGAGACAAACAACAAAATGGCATCCGGTGTGTTTAAGGGAAACAAATGCCAATGAAGGTCATTCCTGTTTGGACACAATCTTCCATCTGCATGTTTCTGTGCACATATTGATTGCTGTCACCTGACATTATGTTGGCTGAAGATTGCATCAATAAACAAAAAGCAAAGAGGAATGAGAAAAAAAAACTTTTGAAGATTTCGACCTGTGTTGGTTTTTTTGCAAATAATCATCAACTTAGAATTTAATGGCAGCAACACATTGCAAAAAAGTTGGCGCAGGGGCATTTTTACCACTGTGTTACATGGCCTTTCCTTTTAACAACACTCAGTAAACGTTTGGGAACTGAGGAGACACATTTTTGAAGCTTTTCATGTGGAATTCTTTCCCATTCTTGCTTGATGTACAGCTTAAGTTGTTCAACAGTCCGGGGGTCTCCGTTGTGGTATTTTAGGCTTCATAATGCGCCACACATTTTCAATGGGAGACAGGTCTGGACTACAGGCAGGCCAGTCTAGTACCCGCACTCTTTTACTATGAAGCCACGCTGTTGTAACACGTGGCTTGGCATTGTCTTGCTGAAATAAGCAGGGGCGTCCATGATAACGTTGCTTGGATGGCAACATATGTCGCTCCAAAACCTGTATGTACCTTTCAGCATTAATGGTGCCTTCACAGATGTGTAAGTTACCCATGTTTTGGGCACTAATACACCCCCATACCATCACAGATGCTGGCTTTTCAACTTTGCGCCTATAACAGTCCAGATGGTTCTTTTCCTTTTAGTTCCGGAGGACACGACGTCCAAAAACAATTTGAAACGTGGACTCTTCAGACCACAGAACACTTTTACACTTTGCATCAGTCCATTTAAGATGAGCTCGCGCCCAGCGAAGCCGGCGGCGTTTCTGGGTGTTGTTGATAAATGGCTTTCGCTTTGCACAGTAGAGTTTTAACTTGCACTTACAGATGTAGCGACAAACTGCAGTTACTGACAGTGGTTTTCTGAGGTGTTCCTGGGCCCATGTGGTGATATCCTTTACACACTGATGTCGCTTTTTGATGCAGTACCGCTTGAGGGATCGAAGGTCACAGGCATTCAATGTTGGTTTTCTGCCTTGCTGCTTACGTGCAGTGATTTCTCCCGATTCTCTGAACCTTTTGATGATATTACGGACCGCAGATGGTGAAATCCCTACATTTCTTGCAATAGCTCGTTGAGAAATGTTATTCTTAAAACAATTTGCTCACGCATTTGTTGACAAAGTGGTGACCCTCGCCCCATCCTTGTTTGTGAATGACTGAGCATTTCATGGAAGCTGCTTTCATACCCAATCATGGCACCCACCTGTTCCCAATTAGCCTGTTCACCTGTGGGATGTTCCAAATAAGTGTTTGATGAGCATTCCCCAACTTTGTCAGTCTTCTTTGCCACTTGTGCCAGCTTTTTTGAAACATGTTGCAGGCATCAAATTCCAAATGAGCTAATATTTGCAAAAAATAACAAAGTTTTCCAGTTCCAACATTAAGTATCTTACCTTTGCAGTCTATTCAATTGAATATAAGTGGAAAAGGATTTGCTAATCATTGTATTCTGTTTTTATTTACCATTTACACAACGTGACAACTTCACTGGTTTTGGGGTTTGTAGATTGCTCAAATTCTTGGGAGATTGTTAAATATTCTAATTAAAAATGTTTCTTAACCCTTTTGACCACGGGACCCACACTATTTCACTACAGTGGGGCCCCGGAACCCATTCAAATATTAACACAGAATTAGTCATCTTACTATTGATTTGAATCATTTTCAATAATTATATCTACTTTAAACAGGATACACCCTGTCAAATGCTACGAAAGCAAGTTTTAATCACAAAGATTACTAGGCTTAGGTCAGGCTGATTACAAAAATCATTACTAATCAAATGTACTTCAAAAGGAGGGATGACAAATAAATGTACAGTTTTGCAGTGCTAAAATAAATAAAGTCTGGCGAAATTATTAATAAATTATATATTTTTTGCACATAAACTGTCAATAAAGTTATGGAAAATAAAAATGCAGCTTCACCACTTTGGTCATGTTTTTTTGCGCTGAAGAAACTTCTCCATGACTTTGCTTGTTTGAGATTGCCACTACTGCCACAAGTGGTGGACAAGTGTATTACAGCTGTGGCCCACACGGACTAGTTTTATTCATACTTTTTTATGTCCATTGATGCATTTTTATTCTTACTTATTATTTATATACAGCATATATTTGTTCATGTATTGTTCAAATGCTCTTGTGCTACAGCGTTTTTTTGGGTCAGGGACGATTTACACGAGTGATGTCACTGCCAAAGCACGGAAATGTTTACAATGGAAGCACAACAAAACAAATAAAAATTCTCAATATTTCAGAACAATTCCCACCAACTTCTTTCAAGGTTTGTAATCAATCAGTTAAAAATATCAAGCAGCTAAAATGTGCCAGTGTGGAGGGAGTGTTTTGCATTTTTTCCCATCATGCTTTGTATTGGATTTAAATGGGTGTAATTTTCTTTCTTTTATGGTGCATGGACATTGTTTATAATATCCACAAATTGTGTTATGTGTGACTATGTCTGTTGGCATTTTTTGTTGGTTCTATTTTTTTGTTGTTGCACCATGACTAGGGAAAGTTGTTTGAAAAAGAAGAAGCTTATCGACTACGGTATCGGCACGGACTACAGTGGCGGACGGGCGCAAATGTTCTGGAATTATGCAGAGCTCAAATACACATCAGCAGGTACCAGAAGGTAAGAAAAGTTGTTTTTTTATAATAGTGAAACAAAACGCCAGGTAATATGTCTGCTAATTGGTGCCATTTTGCGGTCCTTCTACACCAGGGGTGTCCAAACTTTTTCCACTGAGGGCCGCACACGGAAAAATTAAAGCATGTGGGGGCCATTTTGATATTTTTAACAAAATATATGCATTTTTTATTTATTTTACCTTTAGGGGTCCCAGGGACCATAAAGGGTCTCAGTCATTAAAATGTTAAAAATAAGTCAGATTATTATTATTTTTTTTAAATTATTTAACGCTTACAGTAAATCTCTATATCAACTTCAAGTTGATATAAAGTAATACAAATTAAAAAAAATGTTTTATGGCTTTTCTGTCAAAAACAACTTTGTTTTTTTTTATAGTAAAACTGAAATATGCAGTATTAAGTAATTAGAGCCCTAAAAGATCAATAATGCAGGACACCATTGATTTTAATTCTTTCATATTTTTGAGTAATCACAGTGAAAAGATAAATAAAAAAATCACTAACAATATTTGGGATCCAAAAGGTGCCCCACTCATAAAGTGATACATTTTTATTAGGTTTTTCTTTTACTTTCAACACTTAAGTTACGAGATCAACTTCAGATATATCTGTCGATTTTATGCTGGAACTATTATTTTGTTTGTTTTATGCGCTATAGTCAAAGAAAACTTTGATGATTTTATATGGCTGCTACACAATATATGCAATATTTACCACATAAAACATTTTAAAGTGAAATATTTGAAGTAATTGGAGCCCTGAAAATAATTCATTATAACATGGATTTTTTGTCATTATTTTTTTTTTTTTGAGCAATGGCAAAAAAAGAAAAATGAAGAAAGACAAAAGAAAGAAAAAAACAGCCTGCATGGCAGCTTTTGTGTCAACATTGCAACTTTTTCTCGTTAGATTTCACCTCATTCCACTTTTTTTAATGTTTTTTTTTTATTTTTACAATATTATTTTCAGAATGTGTGGCGGGCCGGTAAACAATTAGCTGCGGGCCGCAAATGGCCCCCGGGCCGCACTTTGGACACCCCTGTCCTACACACACCATAGTAATACTTGTATCTCTAACTACGGTAGCCATAATGGGCCGATAATCATACTAATAGTCATACTAAAACATTTTGACAGATTTTTGAGTGCGGTGTGTAATGTTCTTTATTTTATTTTATTTTTTTTAAATTAATTTTTGTATTAATCAATCCAACAAAACAATACCATAATAATGCAATTCCAATTCCAAAACCAAACCCGACCCAGCAACATTCAGAATAGCAATAAACAGAGCAATCGAGAGGACACACAAAACAATCTAAAAACAGTGAAACAAAAATGAATATTATCAACAACAGTATCAATATTAGTAACAATTTCAACATGGCAGTGATTAAAAATCCCTCATTGACATTATCATTCTTTATTTTCAATGGAACATTTTAAGTTTTGGTGTTGTTTACTGCCCTCATATTGCAGTCCACGCGTATCTCTTATGTGTGACTGCCATCTACTGGTCACACTTATCATTACACCATGTGCCAAATAAAATTGCTTCGAGGTCGGTAAGCACAACCAGAATTATTCCGTACATTAGGCGATTTTTGAGAAAATGAAAGGATTTTAAGTGCTCCCTTAAAGGCCTACTGAAAGCCACTACTACCGACCACGCAGTCTGATAGTTTATATATCAATGATGAAATCTTAACATTGCAACACATGCCAATACGGCCGGGTTAACTTAAAAAGTGCAATTTTAAATTTCCCGCTAAACTTCCGGTTGAAAACGTCTATGTATGATGACGTATGCGCGTGACGTCAATCGTTGAACCGGAAGTATTGGTACCCCATTGAATCCAATACAAAAAAGCTCTGTTTTCATCTCAAAATTCCACAGTATTCTGGACATCTGTGTTGGTGAATCTTTTGCAATTTGTTTAATGAACAATGAAGACTGCAAAGAAGAAAGCTGTAGGTGGGATCGGTGTATTAGCGGCTGGCTGCAGCAACACAACCAGGAGGACTTACTTGGATAGCAGACGCGCTAGCCGATGCTAGCCGCCAACCGCACGGATAATCGGGTGAAGTCCTTCGTCCTTCCGTCGATCGCTGGAACGCAGGTGAGCACGGGTGTTGATGAGCAGGTGAGGGCTGGCGTAGGTAGAGCACTAATGTTTTTTTATCATAGCGCTGTGAGGTCCCGTTGCTAAGTTAGCTTCAATGGCGTCGTTAGCAACAGCATTGTTAAGCTTTGCCAGGCTGGGAATTATTAACCGTGTATTTACATGTCCATGTTTAATAGTATTGTTGATCTTCTGTCTATCCTTCCAGTCAGGGATTTATTTATTTTATTTCTATCTGCATTTGAGCCCGATGCTATCACGTTAGCTCAGTAGCTAAAGAGCTTCGCCGATGTATTGTCGTGGAGATAAAAGTCACCATGAATGTCCATTTCGCGTTCTCGACTCTCATTTTCAAGAGGATATAGTATCCGAGGTGGTTTGAAATACAAATCCGTGATCCACAATAGAAAAAGGAGAAAGTGTGGAATCCAATGAACCCTTGTACCTAAGTTACGGTGCCTCTCTAGTCCTTCACTCTCACTTTCCTCATCCACGAATCTTTCATCCTCGCTCAAATTAATGGGGTAATCGTCGCTTTCTCTGTTTGAATCTCTCTCGCTGCATTATAAACAATGAGGGAAATGTGAGGAGCCTTTCCTCCGGTGACGTCACGCTACTTCCGGTACAGGCAAGGCTTTTTTTTTTTACCAGCGACCAAAAGTTGCGAACTTTATCGTCGTCGTTCTCTACTAAATCCTTTCAGCAAAAATATGGCAATATCGCGAAATGATCAAGTATGACACATAGAATGGATCTGCTATCCCCGTATAAATAAGAACATTTCATTTCAGTAGGCCTTTACAGTCGTAAAAACACGGTCGTCACAGGACTGAATGAGTCGTGTTGTCCGCGAGATATCGATAAAGGCAGCTGCATTCAATTTGACTTTCACAAAGAACTGAAATCTCCTCGCAGCCAGAGTGCTTGTTAAACTCTCAACATCTCGCGGGCCAAATTGGAGACGATGATTGTTTCCTTGATAAAAAGAAACGATAACAACGAGCCGGTGTTTTGAAGTGCTCCTCAAAGAGCCGTGAATCCCACGTCTCGGACTTCACTCCACGCTTGTGTTACGTTGTTATTATAGTAGCTATAGTCACTGTGAAATACTTCACTGAAGTACAAACACATGACTTGTTTCATTGTGATGTATCCATTAAAACATGATGAACATTGTCAACTCTAACACCGGGAATTTACAGCCAACATAAAGACTTGTGTAAATCAGCCAGGCGTTCAGTTTAATGTAGTCAACCTCCTCGCGTTAAAAAACCCCCCGTTTAATTAAATGGAAAGTTCACCGGCTAATGATGCAGCTTGGTTAATTATTTTCCACATTAATTCATCCGCTGCCGATTGAATTGATAGCGCCTCTTCACGTTACGACTTCCAAAAGAGGAGCTGATTGGACTTGGGAGTGAGTCGACTGACCTCAACCCCGCCAACAATACGGGATTATGGCGATGAATAGCGACCAACGATGAGCGCGTTCCCACATTTCTATGCATGGCTGCCGACAAAACGGCAATATGTCAGTGACTTCATCCTGATTGTGTTCACATTTTTATTGGATATTTAGGAAATAACCCCAATCACGACAAGCGGACACTAAAATAGCATGTTACCTTCCTTCTTTAAAGTTGACCACTGGTTTCACATTCGAGTATTGGGACTTCATAGTCTAGTGCGGGGCCTCTTTAGTGGCTCCCTGGAACATTTTTCAAAAAGGATTGAAAATGGAACAAGTTGGGGGGGGGGGAAATAATTTAATTAAATAATAACAATAAACCCACATAAGAAACCAAGAACTCGCCCTCGATCATTCTACGGTTATGACGTCATTGGGCAGGCAAGCTGTTTATATTGTGGGAAAGCGGACGTGAGAACAGGCTGTCCCCACTCAGGTCCGCATTGAGCTGGAGGGGGCGTGGCCTCCAGGTCCGGCTGAATACCGGGAGTTTGTCGGGAGAAAATTTCTGCCGGGAGGTTATCGGGAGAGGCGCTGAATACCGGGAGTCTCCCGCTAAAAACGGGAGGGTTGGCAAGTATGGTCACGCCCCATAAGCCTGACTTTAATTTTTTGAATTAGTGATTTTACTGCTTAAAAAAATAAAATAAAATAAAATAAATAAAAAGATTACTCCCTATATATGTGTATATATGTAAATGTATGTGTATGTGTGTGTGTATGTATGTATGTATATACAGTATATATGTAAATGTATGTATGTGTGTGTGTGTATATATATATATATATATATATATATATATATATATGTATATATATATATATGTATATTTATCTGTTTATATATATATATATATATATATATATATATATATATATATATATATATATATATATATATATATATATATATATATATATATATATATTTTTTTTTTTTTTTTTTTTAAACTTTATTTCTGATTATTATTATTATTAATGTATTAGTCCTTCTTTTTTTGTTTATTTAATTGATGTATTTGTAGATACTACTTTGTTTTTTTTTTGCTGTTTCTTTCTTTTTTGGGGGGGGCGGGGGTGGGTGGTACGGTTGGGATATAAACAAAAAATATTTTGACATTTAGGGCAGACAACAGATATATGGTGTATGTGAATATGATGTAAAGGATAGGAATGTCTGATGCTTGATGTCAATAAAAATAAAATGGAAAAAAAACCCAAAATGATCATAATAATGCCGTGACACCTGACAACTTAGAAAGTGTTGTTTTTTTTCTGGCGTTTTTGCATTGGCCGGTCTGAAAAATCAACTACACTTCCCATAATCCTCTGAGCAGCACGGAACAGAAAGGTGGGGGCGTGGGAGTGGTGAAAGGGAGAAAAGGAGGAAGCGTGCGGGCAAAGTGTGATGGGGGTACTGTTGATAAGAGGAATTGTTTTTCATGGACATTTCCCGAACATTTCATCAAAGTCCATCCATAACTGTTTGAGGTGTGTTGCTAACAGGCGAACAAACCCTGGCGAAAACATAACCTCTTCGCAGGAGGTCTGCGTACTAAAGCGTTACCTTCCTCTCGAGCGTTTCCAAGGCATGGAGGGAGCGCGGAAATATGAGAAGCGACTTGATAAACCATCACCCGGAAAATATATTTGAAGCCAGCGAAAGTAAACCTCAATTTTTGAGGTATTTACATTATTAAAAGTTATATTGTCAGATATTTGCTTGAAACAGTGGATGTTCCCGCACGATTCTTAGTACTTAATAATGCATTTTTGTAATAACTAATATGATTACAACTAGAGATGCTTTAAAATGTAATATCGGAAATTATCGGTATCGGTTTCAAAAAGTAAAATGTATGACTTTTTAAAACGCCGCTGTACGGAGTGGTACACGGACGTAGGGAGAAGTACAGAGCGCCAATAAACCTTAAAGGCACTGCCTTTGCATGCCAGTCCAATCACATAATATCAACGACTTTTCTAACACACAAGTGAATGCAAGGCATAGTTGGTCAACAGCCATACAGGTCACACTGAGGGTGACCGTACAAACAACTTTAACACTGTTACAAATATGCGCCACACTGTGAACCCACACCAAACAAGAATGACAAACACATTTCGGGAGAACATCTGCACCGTAACACAACATAAGCACAACAGAAGAAATACCCAGAAACCCTTGCAGCACTAACTCTTCCGGGACGCTACAATATACCCATTGAAGCCAATACAAAATAGCTCTGTTTTCATCTCATAATTCCACAGTATTCTGGACATCTGTGTTGGTGAATCTGTTGCAATTTGTTTAATGAACAATGGAGACTGCAAAGAAGAAAGTTGTAGGTGGGATCGGTGTATTAGCGGCTGGCTGCAGCAACACAACAAGGAGGACTTACTTGGATAGCAGACGCGCTAGCCAACGCTAGCCGCCAACCACATCTGTGATCGGGTGAAGTCCTTCGTCGCGCCGTCGATTGCTGGAACGCAGGTGAGCACGGGTGTTGATGAGCAGATGAGGGCTGGCTGGCGTAGGTGGAGCGCTAATGTTTTATCATAGCTCTGTGAGGTCCGGTTGCTAAGTTGCTAAGTTAGCTTCAGCGTCGTTAGCAACAGCATTGTTAAGCTTTGCCAGGCTGAGAATTATTAACCGTGTAGTTACATGTCCATGGTTTAATAGTATTGTTGATCTTCTGCCTATCCTTCCAGTCAGGGATTTATTTATTTTGTTTCTATCTGCATTTGAGCCAGATGCTATCACGTTAGCTCCGTAGCTAAAGAGCTTCGCCGATGTATTGTCGTGGAGATAAAAGTCACTGTGAATGTCCATTTCGCGTTCTCGACTCTCATTTTCAAGAGGATATAGTATCCGAGGTGGTTTAAAATACAAATCCGTGATCTACAATAGAAAAAGGAGAGAGTGTGGAATCCAATGAGCCAGCTTGTACCTAAGTTACGGTCAGAGCGAAAAAAGATATGTTTTGCACTGCACTCTAGTCCTTCACTCTAACGTTCCTCATCCACAAATCTTTCATCCTCGCTCAAATTAATGGGGTAATCGTCGCTTTCTCGGTACGAATCGCTCTAGCTGCGTTGAAAACAATAGGAAAATATGAGTAAGCGAACAACTGACTACGTCACGCTACTTCCGGTACAGGCAAGGCTTTTTTTTAATCAGAGACCAAAAGTTGCGAACTTTATCGTCGTTGTTCTATACTAAATCCTTTCAGCAAAAATATGGCAATATCGCAAAATGATCAAGTATGAAACATAGAATGGATCTGCTATCCCCGTTTAAATAAAAAAAAATTCATTTCAGTAGGCCTTTAAGAGTGAAAGAGTATCTGTGGAGGATATTTCATTTAATCCCGAGGAATTCCTGGGAAACATCCATTTGGCGCCAGAAACCCCATGGACTCAACCCCCCTTTGGCACGCACACTGGTTTCAGTTTGACACCTGTTAGAGTTGGCACACATTGACCTGAAACGTGGCCCTCGCCACCTCTGTCTGCAGCAGACACAAGAGGTGTTTTTATCTCAGGGACAACGCCTTCATGGAGTGTGCTAACCTCCGTGTCACACTTCTCTCTCTACACTTCGTGAATCGAAATGCACTTTAGCAGCATTCGATTGAGGAAAATAAAGTTATGAAAGTGTTGTGTGCAACAAAACCAACACCAATATGAGTTATTGTCTTAAAGCTTCATTCCATATTTACATGATAAAATAATTTAATCAAGATAAGCCATTTACAGGTGGGCGATACAGGGAATGCTGGCATTGAGCCGTTACCAAATGAATACGGGGCTAATTTTGCCGATACCAATACTCCATTGATCCTTTGAATCATTTTGTGAATTTGTTACTAGTTAATTGATTGGGATTATGAGAACGCTAAAAAAAAAAGTTTTTTATAATTAAATACAACAATCTAAAACAATGTAATAGTTACATTTTTTAAAATCCCTTATTGTTGTTCGAGGACAAAAAGCCACTGTAAAAAAATAACCAAAAAAGCCACAATATAGCAAAATTGATTATATACATTTGATTATTTACTATCTGTGTTGGCCCTGCGATGAGGTGGCGACTTGTCCAGGGTGTACCCTGCCTTCCGCCCGAATGCAGCTGAGATAGGCTCCAGCACCCCCGCGACCCTGAACGGGACAAGCGGTAGAAAATGGATGGATGGATGGATGGATGGATGGATGATTAATTTAATTAATACATTAATAATAATGTATTATTATTCGTATAACTAAAATGTAAACAAAACAGCTTAAATAATTACCATTATCACACACATAATACCATGTAAACAAAACAAGTAGGATAACTACCATTACACGCATATTAAACTATAAACAAAACACCTAAAATAATTGCCATTACACGCATATTAAAATGTAACCAAAACGACTAAAATAATTAGCATTACACAATACACACAAAATAAAATGTAACCCAAACCACTAACATAATTACCTATACATGCATAATAAAATGTAACCAAAACAACTGAAATAATTACAATTACAGGCATATTAAAATGTAACCAAAACAACTAAAAATAATTACCTTTGCACACATATTAAAACATAACCAAAACAACTAAAATAATTACCATTACTCGAATATTAAAATGTAACCAAAACAACTAAAATAACTACCAGTACGAGCGTGTTAAAATGTAACCAAAACAACAACAAAAATTTCCATTACGCACATATTAAAAAGTAACCAAAACAACAAATATAATTACCATTACACGCATGTTAAAATGTAACCAAAACAACTGAAATAACTACCAGTACTAGTATGTTAAAATGTAACCAAAACCACAAAAATAATTACCATTACGCACATATTAAAATTGAACCAAAACAACTAAAATACTTACCATCACATGCATAATAAAATTAAACTAAAACAACTAAAATAAATATCTTTGGACGCATACTAAATAGTAACCAAAACAACTAAAATAACTACAAGTACACACATAATAAAATGTAACAGAAACAACAAAATAATTACCGTTACACGCATATTAAAATATAACCAAAACAACTAAAATAATTACCAGTATAAGCCTGTTAAAATGTAACCAAAACCACTAAAATAATTACCATTACACGCATATTAAAATTTAACCAAAACAACTAAAATAATTACCATCACATGCATAAAAAAATTAAATCAAAACAACTCAAATAAATACCTTTGGACGCATATTAAATAGTAACCAAAACAACTAAAATAACTACAAGTACACACATATTAAAATGTAACAGAAACAACAAAATAATTACCATTACACGCATATTAAAATATAACCAAAACAACCAAAATAACTACCAGTATAAGCATGTTAAAATGTAACCAAAACCACTAAAATAATTACCATTACGCGCATATTAAAATTGAACCAAAACAACTAAAATAATTACCATCACATGCATAATAAAATTAAACCAAAACAACTAAAATAAATACCTTTGCACGCATATTAAATAGTAACCAAAACAACTAAAATAACTACAAGTACACACATATTAAAATGTAACAGAAACAACAAAATAATTACCATTACACGCATATTAAAATATAACCAAAACAACTAAAATAACTACCAGTATAAGCACGTTAAAATGTAACCAAAACCACTAAAATAATTACCATTACGCGCATATTAAAATTTAACCAAAACAACTAAAATAATTACCATTACATGCATAATAAAATTACATCAAAACAACTAAAATAAATACCTTTGCACACACATTAAATAGTAACCAAAACAACTAAAATAACTACAAGTACACGAATATTAAAATGTTACCAAAATTATGCTAGCAACTGATGAAGATACGCTTTGATTAAAAACGATTAAAAAAATATTGTGTTTACTTAAGTTTTTTGCTATTAAACAAGTTCAGTTCTACAATCCAGTGATTATCCAACTGTGGTACGCCAAAGAATCACTGGATTAAAGTACAGTGTTTTATATGCCTATATTCAAGCACAGTGTTACTGTTCAAACGGTGTGTAACGTTACATATTCAATATATACTTGTTCAATCAAAACTCTGCCTTGTTTTGTAATGTATACTTGGGCCTACTGCGCTACTGTATTTCAATGTTGGTCAATGCGGTGGTACTTGGTGAGAAAAGTATTGGATTGGGACACAAAATGGGGTCAAACATGTTCAGTAGATATAGGGGGCGGTTGGTAGAGCGGCCGTGCCAGCAACTTGAGGGTTCCAGGTTCGATCCCGGCTTCTGCCAACCTAGTCACTGCCGTTGTGTCCTTGGGCAAGACACTTTACCCACCCACACTGGTTTAAAAATGTAACTTAGATATTGGGTTTCACAATGTAAAGCGCTTTGAGTCACTAGAGAAAAGTGCTATATAAATATAATTCACTTCACTAGATGGGGGCGTCTCCAAATTGTTGTCTTTCTTCTTGTTCCAGTCGAACCGAGCGACTCACATTCTGTCTGCACGCATTGCGTCTGTTTTTAGAACTTTCCCTTTTGCAAAGCTTGACTATGAATCAGTCCTGGCCCTAACCAATCTGGCGCCCCCCCCACATCGGCAGTAAAGTGTATATACTCACAAAAAACCGAATAGCTTTGTCTTTGACCTTTTTTTTTACTTAAAGAAAGCAAATGAACATATTATATGAGAATGTTATGTTATGATTATCTTTAACCGAATCACAGCAGTGCTCAAATTAAAAAACAGCATTCCCTCTCATGTGATATTGTTTAATTAACATTAATGATGTGCACTTTAACAACTAGGCTTACAACTATATCTAATATATAAAGGGGTGGAAAAGTGACTATTACCTGCAGGGCAAACATTAGCTAACCAGAAGGCAATAACAATGTAAACAAAAAACACCTGCGTAAAAGATCTAATACAAATGTCCCTGAGGAATGTAAGGTGGGAGTACTGTAATTACCTAACGTTACATTATTATTGTCCATAACAATTCAGCACCCTCCACAATATTAACCCAACGTTAAAACAGAACTAGCTATTTATTGATTAGCAATTGCCGAATCATGTAACATTAGCTTAATGCTAAAAAGCCAGGTTACTATCACATTCTGTAACAGACAAATAATTTCATGTAGGCTAACGTTACCTACCTGCTACCTCTGTCTTTTTCTCGTTTCTCCTCCTCTTCTTTTCTATTTTTTCTTCCCTGGGCACCTGACAGTTTTGGCCCTTTTGACATCTTGTGTTGATTTTTTGATGTGGTGACGTCCAAAAAGAGTCATGATACGGGAAGGGAGGAGGCGCACCGTGTAACAAATAATATTGATTTAATTTATTTAATAGGCTTTACTTTGCATTTTAATTAATGTGGGATTATTTTTTGTATTTAGAAATAATAGTACCAACTTTTTTTTATTTATTTATTTATTTTTTCTCCGACATTTGTGGCACTGGCGTGGCGCCCCCTGATGGACGGCGCCCTTAGCATAGGCCATTGATAGTATCAATTGAAGTGTAATGACATGAAGCAGTCGACTTCTTCACGCGCCCTCGGTTGGCTCCTCGTTTGGGAAAACACATCTTGGTTCTTTTCATAATTATGTTAATCTCTCGGCACACATCTCGCTCTCCTCTTTGTTTGTGCTTTATTAAAAAAATACAAATTAAAAAAAAAAAAGACCTGTTTTCCAAACACAAGCCTGGCAAATGTTTTATTAATTGGCTTCTTTTCTTTTATTTACCTGAACGACGGAGCTCGCCCGCGGCGTTTCCTCCCCGAGGGTACGACCGCGTGACTGCTCTGTGGCCTTGAGACCCGACTTGAATCATTTAATTAGCCCCGCTTCTTTTTTTCCTTTTTTTTTTTCACGACGAGCCGTGTAAGTGCACGGCCTTCTTTAATTGAATGTCCGTCTGTGTAATTACTGTCGTCGTTCGCGGCGAGGAGGTTGACGTTACCGAGGCGCAGGTTGCAGGTTCCTCTCGGCGCAGACATGGTGTGACTTTACATTCAGGTCGCTAATTAGCATGTTTGTGCCTTAATTAAGATTATACTCGGTTTAGATAAGGAGGGAACAAACAGCGATCTGCTTGCTGCCATGCAGTGTGACCAGAGGTTGGTAAGAGTAGCCAGAAATTGTACTCAAGTAAGAGTACTGTTACTTTAGAGATGTATTACTCAGAGGTGTGGACTCGAGTCACATGACTTGGACTCGAGTCAGACTCGAGTCATGAATTTGATGACTTTAGACTCGACTTGACAAAATGTAAAGAGACTTGCAACTCGACTTAGACTTTAACATCAATGACTTGCGACTTCACTTGGACTTGAGCCTTTTGACTTGACATGACTTGCTACTTTCCCCAAAACCCAAAGCTTAAAAAGTTATTTGGGAGCGCTCCGTATCTTTCATTTTGTACGTGTCTGTCCATCAGCGTGTGTGCTGCGTGTCAGCTGGTGTGCTCTCAGTACAACAGCCAATCAAATTAGATCTACGTTGTTTTCATCACACAGTATTCATCCAATCCAATTGCAGGACAACCAATGAACAAGAGTTGTCAAACAACACGCCAGTGAGAAACAATTATGCCAAAGTTGGTTTCGTTCGGGTATAAAAACTACGACTTGGTCAACAAAAAACGAATTGCCGTATGCAAATCACGCTGTTCGAATGTTACAGACGGAGACGCAACAACTTCCAACTTCGTTCGACATTTGAAGTTGCACAAAGAAGGGTAAGTTTTGAATGTAAGCTAACGTTTATTGGCTAAGTAACGTGACTTTTATTTGCTGTGTAGTTAAATCAGTGAGGCTGTAAACTCACTGCTAACGTTATAACCATAGACATCTTATAAGTAGACGCAGCATCGAGCGCTACTGCCTACTGGCGCAGACGAGACGCGGGGCCGCCATCTTGGAGTGGTGATCCGCTCCACTCAGTGCAATTCATTTGGCAGGAGCAATGAACTGTCAGCGCATTTAATTCATCTTACCTCACTGAATACCACTCATTTTCACGCGCTTTTTTGTCATACGTGTAGCTATGATAACGGACACATGTTTTATTATTCATAGTTTGCTTAACAGTAATATAATATTCTTATATATTATTCAGGGACGGCGTGGCGAAGTTGGTAGAGTGGCCGTGTCAGCAATCGGAGTGTTGCTGGTTACTGGGGTTCAATCCCCACCTTCTACCATCCTAGTCACGTCCTTGGGCAAGACACTTCACCCTTGCTCCTGATGGCTGCTGGTTAGCTCCCGCCATCAGTGTGTGAATGTATGTGTGAATGGGTGAATGTGGAAATACTGTCAAAGCGCTTTGAATACCTTGAAGGTAGAAAAGCGCCATACAAGTATAACCCATTTATCATTTATTTATTTATACGCTATAATTGACCAGACGTCCGAGATCAAAACTGGGAATATAAGCCCAGAGAAGGGGGAAAAAACGGTCAGCTATTTTTAAATTGAAGAAACAATATGATTAGGTTATATATACATGCGTATATCCTACATAAACAACATTAGATATCTATATATCTTATAGACTGTATCTCTGTTGCTGCAGCAGCAGAGAGTTTATTCTGTCTTGACACTTTGTATTGATATTTTGTATTACATTCTTCCCTTAAATGATAATGTTTACAGTGATTTTTATATATGTATTTTTTATGTATGTCGCTTTGGATAAAAGTGTCTGCCAAATACTTCAACATAAATAAACACCTGAAAGTCTTTATATCAGCTAAAACCACCAATATGTTTCACAGGATTCAGAATAAAACCAAATTCTGTCTTACCCAACAATGTTAGTATTTGAATATTGTTACTTGAAGACTTATTCCTGGTTACAATTATACTGTTAAGAAAGTATTGTCTTATATTTAGCCTAAAATGAGAATGCATCATAATCAGTGGCGGCTGGTGAATTTTGTTGTAGGTGGGGCTGAAAGTTTGTAAACCAAACACCTGTAAATAAATAAATGATAAATGGGTTATACTTGTATAGCGCTTTTCTACCTTCAAGGTACTCAAAGCGCTTTGACAGTATTTCCACATTCACCCATTCACACACACATTCACACACTGATGGCGGGAGCTGCCATGCAAGGTGCTAACCAGCAGCCATCAGGAGCAAGGGTGAAGTGTCTTGCCCAAGGACACAACGGACGTGACTAGGAAGGTAGAAGGTGGGAATTGAACCCCAGTAACCAGCAACACTCCGATTGCTGGCACAGCCACTCTACCAACTTCGCCACGCCGTCCCTGTAGGGGGGTCATCCTCCCCCAGAAGATTTATTTGTGATTTTCACATACAAATATTGAAGATCTTTGCTCCTTCTCAACTCTGTGGTAATATTATTTTCATAAAATACAACCAATAGTATGTTAATGTTAAATCTTACTTGTGAAAAGTAATCCCCCGATTCCTATTTTCAACGGTCCGCTCATTTGAGTAGGAAAACGCTGAACACCAGCCCGGCATCTTTGTTTTCTACCTGTCAACTGTCAGTTTAGGCTGTTCGCCGGCTCCTCATCACCACTTCAAGATGGCGGCCAAATTGCCAATGATGCGTCTAGTTATAAGATGTCTATGGTTATAACGTCATTGCCAACACGGCAATATGTTGCGTCTACTGCAGTTCGCTACCTTATTCATACTTTTTCTCAAGTGATTTTTTTAAGCAGGGTTGCATGAGGTACCTACACTTAACGTTACGTTAGTCAATGTATCACACACAGTAACTTAACGTTAGACGGCGGTCAGCAGCACCGCATATTTTAGCCACCTACAAAAAGACAAACATAGTAAAATAAAGGTCAGTTAAAATGTATACTATATTAAAAATATGTGTACATATTGCATAGGGCCCTGACATCTAAAAAGTACAACTCTGTTCATTGTTTTGTTCATGTATTTGTTATGTTTTTCATGTGTACGCACACATAAACACACATACAGTATAAGATGAGATCAATGAGATAAGGTATGAACAGGATAGAAACTGCTGTGGGACTAGTTACAATGCAATATGCCATGGAAATACAATGTTAACACTTTTGTACAAATAAGTACAGTTGCACTTGTTTTTGCAAATGTGTTTATTCTGTAAAGGAATGAGTTAAATGTTTAAAATAACTGGTTAATAGTGCTATTATGAAGTGCAATGTCAGCACTATTTTTTTTCCTGCAATTTCAAATGCACTTGTTTTAATAAATAAATACAGCGTTTTAAAAGCATACACAATCTGTGTAAATATATTAGTCTGTGGTTAGAAGGACTTGAAAGGACTCGAAACTCAAAATGCAGGACTTGGGACTTGACTTGAGACTTTCCAGTCTTGACTTTGGACTTGACTCGGGACTTGCCTGTCTTGACTCGGGACTTGACTCGAGACTTGAGGGCAAAGACTTGAGACTTACTTGTGACTTGCAAAGCAATGACTTGGTCCCACCTCTGGTATTACTCAAGTAAAAGTAAGGAGTAGTCACCCAAATATTTACTTGAGTAAAAGTAAAAAGTATGTTGTGAAAAAACTACTCAAGTACTGAGTAACTGATGAGTAACCTGTTCGTTTAAAGGCCTACTGAAATGAATTTTTTTTATTCAAACGGGGATAGCAGATCCATTCTATGTGTCATACTTAATCATTTCGCGATATTGCCATATTTTTGCTGAAAGGATTTAGTAGAGAACATCGACGATAAAGTTCGCAACTTTTGGTCGCTGATAAAAAAAAGCCTTGCCTGTACCGGAAGTAGCGTGACGTCGCAGGTTGAAAGGCTCCTCACATTTCCCCATTGTTTACACCAGCAGCGAGAGCAATTCGGACCGAGAAAACGACGATTACCCCATTAATTTGAGCGAGGATGAAAGATTCATGGATGAGGAACGTTAGAGTGACGGACTAGAGTGCAGTGCAGGACGTATCTTTTTTCGCTGTGACCGTAACTTAGGTACAAGCTGGCTCATTGGATTCCACACTTTCTCCTTTTTCTATTGTGGATCACGGATTTGTATTTCAAACCACCTCGGATACTATATCCTCTTGAAAATGAGAGTCGAGAACGCGAAATGGACATTCACAGTGACTTTTATCTCCACGACAATACATCGGCGAAGCACTTTAGCTACGGAGCTAATGTGATAGCATCGGGCTTAACTGCAGATAGAAACAAAAGAAATAAACCCCTGACTGGAAGGATAGACCGAAGATCAACAATACTATTAAACCATGGACCTGTAACTACACGGTTAATGCTTTCCAGCCTGGCGAAGCTTAACAATGCTGTTGCTAACAACGCCATTGAAGCTAACTTAGCTACGGGACCTCACAGAGCTATGCTAAAAACATTAGCTATCCACCTACGCCAGCCAGCCCTCATCTGCTCATCAACACCCGTGCTCACCTGCGTTTCAGCAATCGACGGAGCGACGAAGGACTTCACCCGATCATCGATGCGGTCGGCGGCTAGCGTCGGATAGCGTGTCTGCTATCCAAGTCAAAGTCCTCCTGGTTGTGTTGCTGTAGCCAGCCGCTAATACACCGATCCCACCTACAACTTTCTTCTTTGCAGTCTTCATTGTTCATTAAACAAATTGCAAAAGATTCACCAACACAGATGTCCAGAATACTGTGGAATTTTGCGATGAAAACAGAGCTTTTTGTATTGGATACAATGGTGTCCGAATACTTCCGTTTCAACGATTGACGTCACGCGCATACGTCATCATACATACATGTTTTCAACCGGAAGTTTCGCAGGAAATTTAAAATTGCACTTTATAAGTTAACCCGGCCATATTGGCATGTGTTGCAATGTTAAGATTTCATCATTGATATATAAACTATCAGACTGCGTGGTCGGTAGTAGTGGGTTTCAGTAGGCCTTTAATGATGACGGCAACAAATAATGCACAAAAACATAAAAATAGCAATGAGTAAATTCAGAGCCAGGAGTATCTCTTAAGCAACTAAAACAATAATATATATTAAATAACAATACATTAACATAAAAAAATTAAGGCAAATTGAGCCACAACAACTTAACAGCACCATAGGCTCAGTAGGCAGAGATTACAAAGGAAAATAACAAGTTAGCCTTTACGCCAACCATAAACTGATAGGTGTGGGCTGCACCTGGGAACACACTGATTGGTGTTTCTATGCATGCGCGTGTGTGTGTGTGTGTGTGTGTGTGTGTGTGTGTGTGTGTGTGTGTGTGTGTGTGTGTGTGTGTGTGTGTGTGTGTGTGTGTGTGTGTGTGTGTGTGTGTGTGTGTGTGTGTGTGTGTGTGTGTGTGTGTGTGTGTGTGTGTGTGTGTCTATGAGGCTGCAGTGCGTTAATAAATGTCCCCACACGATGTACATTTGACAGTAAATCATAGCAGGGAAGCTAACATCCGCCTAAGGTGACAGCCAAAATATCTACTAACGTTACTTACCGCGATGCGCTTCCTCAAATTTGACGTTGAGTTCATGTAAGCTTAAGCTTGTTGTTTGCCGCTGAAACTTTATGTTCAGTTAATCATGTGACCGCCTGGCTCTGTTTGATTGGTGAAACGGAGTCAAACGCCACCAGTGACTGCATTTGATTGGATGAAACGCAGGCATGCGATAGATCCTACTTTGAAGGTTTGTCTGACAGACCAAAACAAACAAAGCGTGCATTAACAGATCGATAAAAATCAGTAGCGAGTAGCGAGCTGAATGTAGATAAATGGAGCGGAGTAAAAGTAGCGTTTCTTCTCTATAAATATACTCACGTAAAAGTAAAAGTATGTTGCATTACAACTACTCTTAGAAGTACAATTTATCCCAAAAGTTACTCAAGTACACTACCGTTCAAAAGTTTGGGGTCACATTGAAATGTCCTTATTTTTGAAGGAAAAGCAATGTACTTTCCAATGAAGATAACTTTAAACTAGTCTTAACTTTAAAGAAATACACTCTATACATTGCTAATGTGGTAAATGACTATTCTAGCTGCAAATGTCTGGTTTTTGGTGCAATATCTACATAGGTGTATAGAGGCCCATTTCCAGCTACTATCACTCCAGTGTTCTAATGGTACAATGTGTTTGCTCATTGGCTCAGAAGGCTAATTGATGATTAGAAAACCCTTGTGCAATCATGTTCACACATCTGAAAACAGTTTAGCTCGTTACAGGAGCTACAAAACTGACCTTCCTTTGAGCAGATTGAGTTTCTGGAGCATCACATTTGTGGGGTCAATTAAACGCTCAAAATGGCCAGAAAAAGAGAACTTTCATCTGAAACTCGACAGTCTATTCTTGCTCTTAGAAATGAAGGCTATTCCACAAAATTGTTTGGGTGACCCCAAACTTTTGAACGGTAGTGTAGATGTAACGGAGTAAATGTACTACCCGCACGTAACAACCTGGAAAAGTGCGACGACAAAGGTCAAGGTGACTAATTACATCCCATGTTGGGGAACAGGAAGACTGGAAGAAGGATTCTGGTGCAGTCCAGACTCATTTATCACGATTTTCTTTTATAGTTGAAAGGTCACTCGTCATTGTTCTTGTTGCCGAGCGACAGTTCTTCTTAAAGGAATGGTGGGTGGAGGAAGTTGACTAATTGCTCGCCAACTAAAGGTTGAGGATGTCATGCTGACCCCCGAGACTCGGGTTATAGCTGAAGGCCATTATCATAATCTTGTGTCTGCTACATTGCGTTGTTCATATCCATACCTGCTACTGTACGTAAAGTATGACGACATTGTGTCAGTTCACCTTTGAACTAGTGCAGGGATGCCTCGTTACATTTTGTTTGGCCTGCCCGAATACATACCGTATTTTACGGACCATAGGGTGTGATAAAATGGCAACCAAGGTAATCAAAAAGGTTAACCAACGAACGAGATTTCTCTACAGAATCTCCTCTCTGGTCAACAAAAGCACCTTGAGGATTCTGGCGGGAACTCTCGTTCAACCCTTTTTCGATTACGCATGCACCTCCTGGTACCCTAGCACCTCCAAAACCCTCAAATCTAAACTCCAAACATCTCAGAACAAGCTAGTCAGGTTACTGCTAGACCTCCACCCCAGATCCCACCTCACTCCTACCCACTTCTCTAAAGTGGGCTGGCTCAAGGTGGAGGACAGAGTTAAACAACTTGCACTGAGCCTAGTCTATAAAATCCGCTACACCTCCCTGATACCGAAGTACATGTCAAACTAATTCCTTAACGTAAATGACCGCCATAACCACAACACCAGGGGGAGCTCCACTAACCACGTTAAACCCAGATTCCGAACTAACAAAGGTCTTAACTCATTCCCTTTCTATGCCACATCAATGTGGAATGCGCTCCCAACAGGTATAAAAGAAAGGGCATCTCTATCCTCCTTCAAAACCGCAATAAAAGTTCACCTCCAGGCAGCTACAACCCTAAACTAACACCCTCCCCGGATTGCTAACAATCAAATGTAGACAATCAAATGCAGATACTTTTTCTTATGCCTTCTGATCTCTCTCTCTCTCTCTCTCTCTCTCTCTCTCTCTCTCTCTCTCTCTCTCTCTCTCTCTCTCTGTCCACTACTTGATGTCCATATCCTACCCCCCCCCCGCCCCCTCCACACCCCTGATTGTAAATAATGTAAATAATTCATTGTGATTATCTTGTGTGATGACTGTATTATGATGATAGTATATATGATAGTATATATCTGTATCATGAATCAATTTAAGTAAACAAGTTGAAAAACTTATTCGGGTGTTACCATTTAGTGGTCAATTGTACGGAATATGTACTGTACTGTGCAACCTACTAATAAAAGTCTCAATCAATCAATCAATCAATGCACCGTATTATAAGGCGCACTGCCGATGAATGGTCTATTTTCGATCTGTTTTCATATATAAGGCGCACCGGATTATAGGGCGCATTAAAGGAGTCATATTATTATTATTATTTTTCTAAATGTAAAACACTTCCTTGTGGTCTACATAACATGTGATGGTGGTTCTTTGGTCAAAATGTTACATGGATTACGTTTTACAGACCATCTTCAAGCCGCTTTCTGACAGTCGCTTCAGGATGCGCCGTTTTGCACAAGCCACTTTATTTTGTAAAAATACGGTTGTGGAGGGGGGCGTGGCCCCCGGGCCTGCAGCAGAACGGGGTGTGCCAGGACCGGCCTCGAAGTCAGCAACATGTGCGTAGATGGCCCAGGTGGGCCTGATTATCTAATCACCTGTCGCTCTGTTTAAGCAGCAGCCTGGAGGAGAGTGTTAGTTGGAGCTGGCGTGAGAGCGAGAGCGTGCCTGTCACCGTCACATAAAGACATTTGCTGGAAAGCAACCAAGAGACTTGAATGAAAATAAAACCATATTGAACCTGAACCGGGCTATGATGTCGGAGCTTGGTAGTCCAAAGAACCCACTGGGGGGAAACCTCCACAACGGTATATGTACACTGCAAAAAGTCAGTGTTCAAAAACAAGAAAAAAAATACAAAAATTAGGGGGATTTTATTTGAACTAAGCAAAATTATCTGCCAATAGAACAAGAAAATTTGGCTTGTCAAGACTTTCCAAAACAAGTCAAATTAGCTAACCTCAATGAACCCAAAAATACCTTAAAATAAGTATATTCTCACTAATAACAAGTGCACTTTTCCTGGTAGAAAAAAAAAAATTGACCTTTTTGCTCAATATGTTGAAAAATATTCTTAAATTAAGTAAATGCTAGTGCCATTATCTTGACATAATGATATGCGCTCAGCATCATGATTTTTTTTTTCATGCTTGAATAGAAATTATTACTTTAAAAAAGTAGTTTTATACTTCTGAGTGTTGCTGACACAGCTTTGCAACACTTGATATTCTAGTTTCAAGCATGTTTTACTCAATATAGGTCATCAAATCTCAGTAACAAGCTGTAATATCTTACTGAGACCATTTAGGACCAAAACCCTTAAAACAAGTAAAAGACTCTAACATAAAATCTGCTTAGTGAGAAGAATTATCTTATCAGACAGAAAATAAGCAAATATCACCCTTATTTGAGATATTTAATCTTACTTAGTTTTTGCAGTGTAGCATTTAATACCACAATGTGTATACACCATCTGATGTACAACCATGCTAGCGAATGATGAACGTAATAAGATACGCTTTGATTTAAAAAGATAAAAAAATATTGTGATTACTTTAGTTTTTTGCTATTAAACATGTTCAGTTCTACAATCCAGTGATTCTCCGACTGTGGTACGCCAAAGAACCACTGGATTAAAGTACAGTGTTTTATTTCCCCATATTCAAGCACATTGTTACTGTTCAAACTGTGTGTAACGTTACGTTAGTCAAACATATTAAATACCGTATTTTCTGGACCATAGAGGGCACCGGATTATAAGGCTCACTGCCAGTGAGCGGGTCTAGTCAGGTCTATTTTCATACAAAAGGCAAACCGGATTATAGGGCGCATTAAAGGGGTCATATTATTTGTATTTTTTTCTAAATGAAAACACTTCCTTGTGGTCTACATAACATGTAATGGTGGTTATTTGGTCAAAATGTTGCATAAATTATGTTTTAAAGATCATCTTCAAGTCGCTTTCTGACAGTCGCTTCAGGATGCGGCGTTTTGTGGGCGGTCTTATTTACGTGGCTCACCTTCGGCAGCGTCTTCTCCCCGTCATCTTTGATGTAGCGGTGTAGCGTGCAAGGACGGGAGTGGAAGAAGTGTCAAAAGATGGATCTAACTGTTTTAATGACATTCAGACTTTACTTCAATCAACAACGGAACAGCATCTTCTCAACCGTGGCTCACTAGTGCAACAACGCCGGAACTGTGTCCCGTGAAAAACTCTAATAACTAAAGTTCCGTGGGTGAATAATGTAAACTCACTACACGGGTATGTTTTAAACGCTTCCATAGCGAGATATAAGTAAGAACTTTACACTACTTTATATTAGAAATGGCAACAGCGGAGGATGAATGTCCCATAACAAGAATATAGTGAAAAAGAAGAAGCTTATCGGTATCAGCAAGGACTACAGTGGCGGACTTGCGCACATTTTCAGGACTTATGCAGATCTCAAATACACATCAGCAGGTACGACAAAGAAAGAAAAGTTGGTTTTGCATAATATTGTGAAACAAAACGCCAGATAATATGTCTGTTAATGGGTGCAATTTTGCGGTCCTTATACACACACCATAATAATAATTGATCCTCTGACTACGGTAGCCGTAACGGGCCGACAATCCACCAAGCGGTGTGGCTTCATAGTCGTACTAAAATATTCAGACAGATTTTTGAGTGCCGCGTGTAATGTTCTTTATTTTCCATGGTGTTGTTTACTGGCGTCATATTGCAGTCTACACCTACTTCTTATGTGTGACTACCATTCACTGGTCACACTTATCACTACGCCATGTACCACATTAAATTGCTTCGAGGTCAGTAAGCACAACCAGAATTATTCCTTACATTAGGCGCACCGAGTTATAAGGCGCACTGTCGATTTTTGAGAAAATGAAGAGATTTTAAGTGCGCCTTATAGTCTGAAAAATACAGTAATTTAAAAAAAAAAAGAAAAACACACAAAATACACAATATTTTCACATTTTTGATGTGAAGTAATTGGAGCTGTCACGCCAAATTTCTTCCCTCTACAAAAACCTTCCCTCCCCCATTTACTTCCGGGGCTGCGTCCAATAAAATCACAAAGTTGCCGGGGGTCCTTAACCTGCACGCGACTGTCCTGTTTCGCGCCTGTACAAAAAAAAAAACAATAATCGATTTCTTCAGATTCCAGCAGCTGTCAAAGACGAAGTATCCTTCCAGCGACGGGCAGTCAAAGCCGAAGTGCTATCGATCGCTGTCAATGACGTAAGAGGAAACATGACCACGGAAGTAAATGGGGGAGGGAAGCTTTTTGTAGAGGGAAGAAATTTGGCGTGACGGAGCCTATGATAGGTCAATAATTCATAACAACATTGACTTTGATTCATTATTATTTTTTGAGCACTGGTAGTTTAAAAAAAAAAAAACAGGCAACTTTTGTCACGGTTTGGTTGCGGTTTGGTTGCGGTTTGGTCGCGGCTTACTGCGCGGTTTGTTCTCCCGGGATGCAAACGGACGACTCCGGACAGGACATGCAGGCAGGAACATGATTTAATCTTGAAACAAAACTCAAAGAGGTACAAAACAGAAAACAACCCGACGGTACAAGGTGTCGATCGCACTTGAAGCTAAGTACTTAGCATGGGCTAGGACAGTGGTCGGCAACCTTTACCACTCAAAGAGCCATTTTGGCAAGTTTCACAAATTAAAGAAAGTAATGGGAGCCACAAAAAAAATTTTTTAAATGAAAAACACCGCATACAAAGCTTAAATGCTTTGTGCTATGTTAACCAGGGGTCTCCGACACACGCACCGGCACGCACTTTAATGTGGAAATTTGATGTTATTGCAGCCCGCGAGTTTTGAATGAATGGCGCTTGATAGCGTCATACTTGCCAACCCTCTCATTTTACCCGGGTGACTCCCGAATATCAGAGCGTGATGACACTGCATTTGGCGCCCTCTACAGTCTGCCCTAACAGTGTACCTGCTCGACCACATGTAGAATGCAATTTCAGCTTGCTCACGTAAGTGACAGCAAGGCGTACTAACTCAGCAGCCACACATCTTACACTGACGGTACCAATACCCAGAATCCCATGCAGCCCTAACTCTTCCGCTCAACCAACGCACGGAGAGGGGGGGGGGTTGATGTGTGGGGGGATTTGGTGGTAGCGGGGGTGTATAATGTAGACCGGAAGAGTTAGGGCTGCATGGGATTCTGGGTAATGGTTGTGTTGTGTTTATGTTGTGTTACGGTGGGATGTTCTCCAGAAATGTGTTTTTCATTCTTTGATACGGCTACCGTCAGTGTAAGCTGTGTGGCTGATGAGTAAGTATGCTTTGCTGTCTCCTGTGTGTGCAAGTGATAACAACATGCAACATGCGGCTGGACTGGCACGCTGTATGTAATTGCTATAGAGGACAATTACTGCAGTGCATTTAGGGCACGCCCTTTATTTAGTAATTAGAGTGTAAATAGGATTATTTTTTTCCCTGGGAGTAATCTATGAGAGACACTGAGATCCATAAGACTCCTGGGAAAATCGGGGGGGTCGGCATGTATGTAGCTGAGCCGCATCAGAGTGGTCAAGGAGCCGCACGCGGCTCCGGAGCCGCGGGTTGCCGACCCCTGGACTAGGAGGCAAGCAAAACTTAGCACTGGAATCATGAACTAGAAAACGTACTGGTTGTGGCATGAACAAACAAATCTTACGAGACAGTAGCGTGAAGCAAACAAAACAAGCCAGGACGAGTGACCGGCAAAGGCAGGCTTAAATAGTGTCTCTGATGGAGCCACAGGTGAGCGTCCTGAACACAAGAGGCAGGTGAAAATAATAAGCAGCCATGGTAACAACTCAGAGGTGCACAAACAGGAACCAAAACTAACCGAAAACACAAAACATGATCCGGACCACGGATCATGACAACTTTGTGTTATTAAAGTCAACATTGCAACTTTTTCTTGTTACATTTCACCTGTATGCTCTTTTATGACATTTTTCATGTTGTTTTTTTGATAATAGTCTTTATAGAATTTGCTGGGGGCCATTTAAAGGCCTACTGAAATGATTTTTATTTATTTAAACGGGAATAGCAGATCCATTCTATGTGTCATACTTGATCATTTCGCGATATTGCCATATTTTTGCTGAAAGGATTTAGTAGAGAAAATCGACGATAAAGTTGGCAACTTTTGCTCGCTGATAAAAAAAAAGCCTTGCCTGTACCGGAAGTAGCGTGACGTCACAGGAGCTAGTATTCCTCACAATTCCCCGTTGTTTACAATGGAGCGAGAGAGATTCGGACCGAGAAAGTGATGATTACCCCATTAATTTGAGCCAGGATGAAAGATTCGTAGATGAGGAACATTACAGTGAAGGACTTGAGAGGCAGCGATGGACGTATCTTTTTTCACTCTGACCGTAACTTAGGTACAAGCTGGCTCATTGGATTCCACACTCTCTCCTTTTTCTATTGTAGATCACAGATTTGTATTTTAAACCACCTGGGATACTATATCCTCTTGAAAATGAGAGACGAGAACGCGAAATGGACATTCAGTGCCTTTTATCTCCACGACAATACATCGGCGAAATGCTTTAGCTACGAGCTAACGTGATAGCATCTTGCTTTAACTGCATATAGAAACAAAAGAAATAAACCCCTGACTGGAAGTATAGATAGAAAATCAACAATACTATTAAACCGTGGACATGTAAATACACGGTTAATGCTTTCCAGCCTGGCGAAGGTTAACAATGCTGTGCTAACGACGCCATTGAAGCTAACTTAGCAACCGGACTGCACAGAGCTATGCTAAAAACATTAGCTCTCCACCTACGCCAGCCAGCCCTCATTTGCTCATCAACACCCGTGCTCACCTGCGTTCCAGCGATCGGCAGAAGGACGAAGGACTTCACCCGATGCGTTTGGCGGCCCGGAGACGTAGGAAGTCAAGGTGAAGTCGGCGGCTAGCGCGGCTAGCGCGGCTAGCGCTCCAACAAAGTCCTCCTGGTTGTGTTGCTGTAGTCCGCTGCTAATACACTGATCCCACCTACGACTGTCTTCTTTGCATCCTTCATTGTTCATTAAACAAATTGCAAAAGATGTCCAAAATACTGTGGAATTATGAAATGAAAACAGAGCTTTTTGTATAGGATTCTACGGGGTACCATAACTTCCGTTACTCGGACTTCGTCACGCGCATACGTCATCATACCGCGATGTTTCAGCCGGATATTTCCCGGGAATTTTAAAATGTCACTTTATAAGTTAACCCGGCCGTATTGGCGTGTTTTGCAATGTTAAGATTTCATCATTGATATATAAACTATCAGACTGCGTGGTCGGTAGTAGTGGCTTTCAGTAGGCCTTTAAAAGTGAGCTGTGGGCCGCAGATGGCCCCTAGATCGCACTTTGGACACCCCTGTCTTAACACAACGTATTTCAGTCAGAGGCTGCTTCCTTGTGTACCAATTTAACGAATAAAAATCCACCTAAACTCGTGAAAGATTTTGGACCAAACAGAATAGTTTCAATGATTTGAAGTTGTATCAACAAATATTTTCTTGCTATTTCGCAGCTGGGAGTCTCTGACTCGTCCCATTTATTACAGTAATGGTTTAAATTAATGAGCAGTTTTGGCAGCTTGTAATATTTTCAATGTACATTTTCTGTCACTTGGCTAAATCCTTCAACTTTATACCGGAGGAAAAAAAGAACTTAAACCAGACAGTGGATCAGGAGTTGCTAATCCTGTAAGAATTGAAGTGTGGATCATCAAATATAATCTACTTACTTCATATTTCCAAAAGCTTAGTTCACGTCCGCATGGGGGGAAACCAATCAAGAACCTGGTGAGTGTAAAAGATGCACAGGAACCGACGAAACTGTCAAAGAAAACAGGAAAAACCAAGAAAATCAGAGACATGAATAGAAAAATATAGTATGATGAACTAATGGGCGGTTAAAAACCTTTGGTTATATATGAATATTATGAAATCCTTATATTGAGTACCGTATTTTTCGGAGTATAAGTCGCACCGGAGTATAAGTCGCACCTGCCGAAAATGCATAATAAATAAGGAAAAAAACATATATAAGTTGCACTGGAGCCCGGCCAAACTATTAAAAAAAAACTGCGACTTACAGTCCGAAAAATACGGTATTTGAAATTACGACAAAATATGTACTTTAATGAAGAACTATGGCATTGTTGAGTGTGTTGTGCTTGGACTCATTTATTACACAATTGAAGCGGGCAGAGTGACGCTCGTGTTACTAGTACTCTAATATAATCCATTCAGTTTTACACACAACACATTTTTATAGTGGCTCGATGCAACGTTTTCACTTCGCCGATATTGGAGCCTTGAATATTACTACACCGATATTGAGCCGATACAAAACCCAAAACAAGTGACATCAGTGTGTAAAGGATATCACCACACAGGCTCAGGAACACTTCAGAAAACCACTGTCAGTAACGACAGTTTGTCGCTACGCCTGTAAGTGCAAGTTAAAACTCTACTATGCAAAGCCAAAGCCATTCATCAACAACACCCAGAAACGCCGCCGGCTTCGCTGGGCCCCAGCTCATCTAAGATGGACTGATGCAAAGTGGAAAAGTGTTCTGTGGTCTGACGAGTCCAAATTTCAAATTGTTTTTTGGAAACTGTGGACGTTGTGTCTTCCGGACCAAAGAGTAAAAGAACCACTAATGCTGAACGACACATACAGGTTTTGGAGCAACATATGTTGCCATCCAAACAATGTATTTTTCATGGATGCCCCTGCTTATTTCAGCAAGACAGTGCCAAGCCACATTCTGCACTTGTGCGTGGCTTCATAGTAAAAGAGTGCGGGTACTAGACTGGCCTGCCTGTAGTCCAAACCGGTCACCCGTTGAAAATGTGTGGTGCTTTATGAAGTGTAAAATACGACGACGTAGACTCCGGACTGTTGAACAACTTAAGCTGTACATCAAGCAAGAATGGGAAAGAATTCCACCTGAAAAGCTTCAAAAATGTGTCTCCTCAGTTCCCAAACGTTTACTGAGTGTTGTTAAAAGGAAAGGCCATGTAACACAGTGGTAAAAATGCCCCTGTGCCAACTTTTTTGCAATGTGTTGCTGCCATTAAATTCTAAGTTAATGATTATTTGCAAAAAAATATATAACGTTCCTCAGTTCGAACATATCTTGTCTTTGCCGTCTATTCAATTGAAAAGGATTTGGAAATCATTGTATTCTGTATCCGGTTTTATTTACCATTTACACAACGGGCCAATTTCACTGTTTTTGTATATACACTACCGTTCAAAAGTTTGGGGTCACATTGAAATGTCCTCATTTTTGAAGGAAAAGCACTGTACTTTTAAATGAAGATAACTTTAAACTAGTCTTAACTTTGCTAATGTGGTAAATGACTATTCTAGCTGCAAATGTCTGGTTTTTGGTGCAATATCTACATAGGTGTATAGAGGCCCATTTCCAGCAACTATCACTCCAGTGTTCTAATGGTACAATGTGTTTGCTCATTGGCTCAGAAGGCTAATTGATGATTAGAAAACCCTTGTGCAATCATGTTCACACATCTGAAAACAGTTTAGCTCGTTACAGAAGCTACAAAACTGACCTTCCTTTGAGCAGATTGAGTTTCTGGAGCATCACATTTGTGGGGTCAATTAAATGCTCAAAATGGCCAGAAAAAGAGAACTTTCATCTGAAATTCCACAGTCTATTCTTGTTCTTAGAAATGAAGGCTATTCCATGCGAGAAATTGCGTGACCCCAAACTTTTGAACGGTAGTGTATATATATTTTTAAATTTATTTATTTATTTATTTATTTTTTTGTGGCCACCCAGTCAAAACGTTTGGACACCCCTGTTCTATACGACACTACCATATCATTAATGATTCTGACAGATATGACCGACAGTCCTGGTTCCAAAAACGAGGCGGCAGTTCTGTGACAATTCTTGTGTGCTTGTTTCTCTTTTTACTTTGTGGCAATATCCTGCCAAACAATGGAGGTGATGAATCGAAGGAGAACCTCCATCCGAGAACCTTACCTTATTCAAGGCAAGCAAGGCCGAATTATTGTTTGATGCGATTGTTGGTTGCATAGGCAAGCAAGGCCGAATTATTGTTTGATTTGTTGGTTGCATACTTCATTAACGTGTGTGTACATGTGTGTGTGTGTGTGTGTTTGTGTCAGGGGGACATCCTGATTAAAACAAGCACACGGTACCAAAATCCCAATTAGTCCAACATTGTTTTAACAGAATATCAAGATGAGGCTCATTCATGCGACCACCTGATCTCAATTATCCACAACAATGGCGCATTTGTCCCGTTTTGCAGTTTGTGCTGCAGCACTTCCTGTCAAAGCCTCTCGTCGTTTCAAGACAAAACCGAAGTTCGACATTGTGGGAAATACTCGATGCATGTTGGCTTTCTTTTCTTGTGCAAAAAACAGTCGTTTTTTTTTTTTTACGAGCGCAGGCTCGAAGGCCAGAAACGTGAACACAACATACCATACCATACCATACCAACTTTATTTATAAAGCCCTTTAAAAACAACCACAGTTGAAAGACAAAGGGCTGTACACCACAAAGAAATAAAGGCAAAGGACAAACTAAAAAATAAAATTTAAAACAGAAGTAAAATACACATTAAAAAGCAAATACAAAATTACCCTAAGAACAATTTTGTTAGATAAAAAGCAGTTAAAAAAGTTAAAAGTTAAAAACAGTTTAAAGTCTCATGCTGGGTTAAAAATAGCATGGAATTTGAATTAAGATAACAGCATGTTTCAAATGAAATTCATAAGTATTCATACAATGTAACACAGAGTCGAGGTATGTCTGGGAAAATTGGCAATTGAAGCACTAAAAAAGGGCCACAGTATGCAAAAAAAAAAAAACATAACTTCTCTTGCATGTTGGTACCTGTTTGTGTGTACTCGGGGATCCCACAAGCGCCGAAAATGTGAATTCAAACCAACTTCCGCTAACAATATACAAACCCCAATGGCGCCAAGTTGAAAAGCCAGCATCTGTGATGGTATGGGGGTGTATTAGTGCCCAAGGCATGGGTAACTTACACATCTGTGAAGGCACCATTAATGCTGAAAGGTACTTACAGGTTTTTGGAGCAACATATGTTGCCATCCCAAGCAACGTTATCATGGACGCTAGGGGTGTGGGGAAAAATCGATTCGAATTCAAATCGCCATTCTCACGTTGTACGATTCAGTATCGATTCTCATTTTTCAAAAATCGATTTTTTTTAATTTAAAAAAAAAAAAAAAAGTAAATTAATCAATCCAACAAAACAATACACAGCAATACCATAACAACGCAATCCAATTCCAAAACCAAACCCGACCCAGCAACACTCAGAACTGCAATAAACAGAGCAATTGAGAGGAGACACAAACACGACACAGAACAAACCAAAAGTAGTGAAATTAGTTACAATTTCAACATAGCAGTGATTAAAAATCCCTCATTGACATTATCATTAGACATTTATAAAAAAAAAAAAAGAACAATAGTGTCACAGTGGCTTACACTTGCATCGCATCTCATAAGCTTGACAACACACTGTGTCCAATATTTTCGCAAAAAAATAAAATAAGTCATATTTTTGGTTCATTTAATAGTTAAAACAAATTTACATTATTGCAATCAGTTGATAAAACATTGTCCTTTACAATTATAAAAGCTTTTTACAAAAATATACTACTCTGCTTGCATGTCAGCGGACTGGGGTAGATCCTGCTGAATTCCATGTATTGAATGAATAGAGAATTGTTTTGAATCGGAAAAATATCGTTTTTGAATCGAGAATCGCGTTGAATCGGAAAAAAAAAATCGTGACCCCAAGAATTGAATTTGAATCGAATCGTGGGACACCCATAGATTCGCAGCCCTAATGGACGCCCCTGCTTATTTCAGCAAGACAATGCCGAGCTATATTCTGCACGTGTTACAACAGCTTGGCTTCATAGTAAAAGAGTGCGGGTACTAGACTGGCCTGCCTGTAGTCCAGACCTGTCTCCCATTAAAAATATGTGGTGCATTATGAAGCCTAAAATACCACAACGGAGACCCCCGGACTGTTGAACAACTTAAGCTGTACATCAAGCAAGAATGGGAAAGAATTCCACCTGGAAAGCTTCAAAAATTGGTCTCGTCAGTTCCCAAACGTTTACTGAGTGTTGTTAAACGGAAAGGCCATGTAACACAGTGGTAAAAATACCCTGTGCCAACATTTTTGCAACGTTTTGCTGCCATTAAATTCTAAGTTAATGATTATTTGCCAAAAAAAATTGAAGTTTCTCAGTTGGAACATTAAATATCTTGTCTTTGCAGTCTATTCAAGTGAATATAAGTCGAAAAGGATTTGCAAATCATTGTATTCTGTTTTTATTTACAATTACACAACGTTTTGGGTTTTCTAATATATTTCAATTGAAAGCCTTCATTATGTCCTTTTACTACCAGCTCACAAAGACTCTTGATGATGATGGAGGAAGTCCGTTTAAAATGGGTGTGTTGTTCTCCTCCAACTGCTTTGTCTCTTCTTTTTCTCCGTCCATTTAAACCATTGGTTAATCCAACACAATGGACGCAAACGCATGTGCGCCCAGGTACGTACGGCGGCTCCTTTTCCCAGAATTGGACGTGTGCTTTGCCAAAAAAAATTGAAGTTTCTCAGTTGGAACATTAAATATCTTGTCTTTGCAGTCTATTCAAGTGAATATAAGTCGAAAAGGATTTGCAAATCATTGTATTCTGTTTTTATTTACAATTACACAACGTTTTGGGTTTTCTAATATATTTCAATTGAAAGCCTTCATTATGTCCTTTTACTACCAGCTCACAAAGACTCTTGATGATGATGGAGGAAGTCCGTTTAAGATGGGTGTGTTGTTCTCCTCCAACTGCTTTGTCTCTTCTTTTTCTCCGTCCATTTAAACCATTTGTTAGTCCAACACAACGGACGCAAACGCATGTGCGCCCAGGTACGTACGGCGGCTCCTTTTCCCAGAATTGGACGTGTGCTTTTATTGAAGTGAGCGGCTGCTCGATAGCGCTAAAGAGGAATGGGGATTGACTCTGGCGTAATTACACAAATGCATTTTGGTCCCAATTAAAGCTAAACACTTAACCTGTGCTAAATGCAGAAGGGCAGATCAATGCTGGGAGGCTTTTTCCCCTTTCCGAGCCTTCTCCAAAACAGGACAATTACACGTGTGATGCGGCCCCTGGAAGATAATTACAGCACGAAGTCAGCCCCGGCACTGTGGGACCAGACATCAGATGGTACCTTCCGGCATTTTACAACGGGAGAGGCTGGAAAAGCCACTAGTGAGATAGAAATGCACAGATGCCAACTCTCTCTTGGATACTCCTGGAAATTGTCTCCCGACATCCTGAGCCACGTCCGGACCGTGGCATTTACACTTTAGTAAACGGTGGACCGTAACTAGGATTCGACAAATACAGAGGTCAAAAAATGGTGGTTTAAGAGATGCTTTGAAAGGCTGAAATCATGGGTGTCCCAGCACCATATTAATTTTAAAAAATCATGCTAATTGTCAAAGATGTTAGATACCGTATATCAGGGGTGTCAAACGTACGGCCCGAGGGCCGGATCAGGCCCGCGAACAGGTTTTATCCGGCCCGCGGGATTAGTTTGCTAAGTACAAAAATGTACCTGAAATTTTTGAATGAGAGAAACAGCTGTTCTAAATGTGTCCACTAGATGTCGCAATAGCAATTCTCTGTATCTTTGTAGATGATGCTACATATGTACAAAATAAACCACTTATGTTAGTACATCAGTCAAACAAAATGATCAAACTACATATATAACATACTGTCATTTGATTTTGATATAAGTTTTGTATCTTGATAGATTGAAAATTAACACCAATGAGTTGACTGATGAACATTATCACAATTTATTCAGAAAATAAAAATAACGACAAATAAAGTATATATACTATTAACCGCAATAGGTAATTGAAAAAAACAAAAAAAAACAACATTATGATTTGTACAATATCAGAATGTGTTTGTACTATTTTCAAACAAAGAAAATAATCTGAAGTTGTCTTTATTTTTAAGTTATCGTGCCATGATTTTACCAGTCCGGCCCACTTGGGAGTACTTTTTTCTCCATGTGGCCCCCGATCTAAAATGAGTTTGACACCCCTGCCGTATATAGTAGGGCTGCAAATCTTTGGGTGTCCCACGATTCGATTCAATATCGATTCTTGGGGTCACGATTTGATTATAAATCGATTTTTTTCGATTCAACTCGATTCTCGATTCAAAAACGATATTTTTCCGATTCAAAACGATTCTCTATTCATTCAATACATAGGATTTCAGCAGGATCTACCCCAGTCTAGGTCCCAGAGGTCCAGTGATCACAGGTAAGAGCTACTCTGCTAGCTCTAGTCACAGCTTCCCCCACTTTTAGCTGTAAAGTGAAGGTACAACATTGTCTGTAAAAACCGAGCGTGATGGGATGTCATACCACGTGGTTCAACAGTTTTGATCATGAACCTGAAGCCTTCTCTCTCCACTGTGCTGTATGGTCACAGGTCTTTTGCAATGAAACAAGTGATGGATCTTGTTATCTTCTTTGCCCGTTCAGAACTGGCAAAAGAACTGGCCGGTGTTGTTAGTGGATGATCCTTTTCCTCTGACAACTCTGGGTGGTGTCTGTCCAAGTCATACTTGCCAACCCTCCCGTTTTTAGCGGGAGAATCCCGGTATTCAGCGCCTCTCCCGACAACCTCCCGGCAGAGATTCTCTCCCGACAAACTCCCGGTATTCAGCCGGAGCTGGAGGCCACGCCCCTTCCAGCTCAATGCGGACCTGAGACTGAGTGGGGACAGCCTGTTCCCACGTCCGCTTTCCCACAATATAAACAGCTTGCCTGCCCAATGACGTCATAACATCTAGGGCTTTTAGAGAGTAGAGCGCACAACTGCGCACACAACAAGGAGACGAAGAAGAAGAAGGAGGAAATTACAGACATGGCAACGCCGTCGACGAGCAAGATGAAGAAATACGCTTGCAAGTTCCAAAACGAATGGAAACAAGAATTTCAGTTCATCCAGGACAGTTCGAAGGGGAACGTGTATGTTGCCTGTAAATTTTGTAGAACAGACTTCTCCATTGAACACGGTGGCCGAAATGATACACTCATCATGAACGGAGAAGTTAAACAGGACAATACTGCCATCTAATGGATAGCCACCGGAACACTGAAATTCAAGTATTTCTTTTTTTTTTCTATGTAAATAAATATATATATATATATATATATATATATATATATATATATATATATATATATATATATATATATATATATATATATATATATATATATATATATATATATACATATACATATATATATATATATATATATATATATATATATATATATATATATATATATATATATATATATATATATATATATACATATACATATATATATATATGAAATATATATGAAATACTCGAGTTGGTGAATTCTAGCTGTAAATAACCACGCCCCCAACAACGCCCCCGCCCCCAAACCCCCCCCCCCCCCCCCCCCCCCAACCCCCAACCCCCCCAAAGTTATAACCAATATAACAAATGGCAACTTCCTACGAGGAGTTTTATTGTACATCTATTAAAAAGCTTATTGGTGTGTCTGGTGGAACAGCCGAAAGTTAGGTAGGAGAAAATGCAGTCGTTTATAAATTACTTAATGTTTCTCTGAGGCCCGGTAGCAAATGCGTCACGAACCGGTTCCGGTCCCCGGACCGGTGGTTGTGCGCTGCCGAACATGCTCGTCTGCTCGTAAACCAGCAATGACATGACGTGACGACGACAGGGGGGCGGGTGTTGGGGGACCGGTACTTTTTAGAGACCTTATAGTACCAAATATGATTTATTAGTATTGCGGTACTAATACCGGTATACCGTACAACCCCACTAGAGACGAGAGTAGACGTGGATACATGACGCGAGACTAGCAACAGTGCTGGGCAGTAGCTTGCTGCAAAGTAGCGGAGCTACGTAGCTTAACTACATTTCCCAGTAGCTTGGCGGTAGCTTCGCTACTTTTTGAGCGAGTAGGGATTCCCGTCGCTTAGCTATTTTTAGACCCATGTAGCGAGGTAGCTTACATCAACGCTACTACAAAGAGAGAAATGGCCTGGAAAATCCAGGGGAACTAGGAAGGTATTGGTATGATAATGCCCTTAGCTATTAGCTTACTGAAAGCAAACCTCTTCCAAGGTCATGTCATGTAGAAGTGAAGGAAGTCCAGACTTCAGGAGAGCATTTCAAAAGACGGGACCTTTGGACATGCAGCAAAGGCTGAGCCCTGGTTTATAAACCTTAGTGTCCTTGAAAATGAAAGTTTGCCTGTTGTTCCCGTTCCAATCCTTGAATTCAAGCTAGAGAAAGAAGAAGCTGAACTGAAAGTGTTGAAGGACATTCTGTGATGCGAGTTGTCTGTGTAAGAAATATGTATGTGTTCTGTATTATACTGTATCACAACATGTTCATAGCTACAGTAGAAGCCATGGAAACTCGAGGAAAGTACCCTATAGACCGGGGGTGGGAAAATACCACACAGGTTTGTTAAAGGTGTCATATTATGATTTTTAATCTACATTTTGAACACTTTCTTAACATGTAATGGTGGTGCTTTGGTCATACTTGCCAACCTTGAGACCTTCGAATTCGGGAGATTGGTGGTAGCGGGGGTGTATAGTGTAGCTCGGAAGAGTTAGGGATGCAAGGGATTCTGGGTATTTGTCCTGTTGTGTTTATGTTGTGTTACGGTGCGGATGTTCTCCCAAAATGTGTTTGTCATTCTTGTTTGGTGTGGGTTCACAGTGTGGCGCATATTTGTTCCAGTGTTAAAGTTGTTTATACGGCCACCCTCGGTGTGACCTGTATGGCTGTTGATCAAGTATGCCTTGCATTCATTTATGTGTGTGTAAAAGCCGCATATATTATGTGACTGGTTTGCATGGAGGATAAGCGGACATGACAACAGGTTGTAGAGGACGCTAAAGGCAGTGCCTTTAAGGCACGCCCCCAATATTGTTGTCCGGGTGGAAATCGGGAGAAATTCGGGAGAATGTTTGCCCCGGGAGATTTTCGGTAGGGGCATTGCAATTTGGGAGTCTCCCGGGAAAATCGGGAGGGTTGGCAAGTATGGCTTTGGTCCAAATTTCGCATAGATTTTGCTTTACAGGATTATATTCGAGCCTCTTTCTGCCTGTTTCTTGAAAACAAACTTGGACGGTCGGATTTACGCGCCAAAGAGATCCTCCACGCCTCGCCCTCTCCAGCTGGCTTCGTAACTTCAGAACCGAGGAGAGGAGAGCATCTCAAAGGTTAGCTTATTAGCTTTCTTTTTCAACACTTTTCAGTTCATAAAGCTATAATTAGCTTTAATTAATTAATGAGTTAGTTAATTATTAGCAAATACCTTAGCATGTTAATGTATACTTACCTTAGCCTGCTAATGTATTTGCTAGCATTTTAACAAATTTGTTCATTTACACATGTGTTGTTGCCATTAAATTCTAAGTTAATGATTATTGGCAAAAAAAAATAAGATACTTTCTCAGTTCGAACATTAAGTATCTTGTCTTTGAAGTCTATTCAATTGAATATAAGTTGAAAAGGATTTGCAAATCATTGTATTCTGTTTTTATTGACAAGACCAGAAATACACATCACTAGCATTAATCGTTAGCTGGCCAAATGTTAACATTTTGACATAGAAAAACTTAGCACAGGTGCAAGATGGGGCCAAGTATCATAATCCATGATTTATGATACTTGGCCCCATCATCGTCGTCCAGACACAAGGGTGACACGGCGGTGCGGCTGCATCAAAAGAGACGTCGGAGTTACTGAACCAAAAGTTGCTTGATTACATGCAAGCATCATTATACAGGACTGCAGTTCCTGGAGGAGGTCAGGTCAAGAAAATGAGTCACTCCTAACTTGGAGAAGCCAAACCATCAGTTTTTATGTCTCTGTGTGTGTGCTAAGTCAGGAGAGCGCATCCTGACCATAAAAGGAGAAGTTTGTGTGTAATTGTCTGGAAAAACAACTGCTCTAAGTCATAACTTAAATGTTGGCGTTGGGATGAATATGTAGTCTCTTCTCAAGGATAGGGCTATCACTTTTGCATTCCAAAGTCCCAATTAGGGCTTCTTTCCTACGAGAAGTGATCCAATCCACCTGCGAATATCAAACTAAGGGGCCTTATCTTATTATGTGCTCAAACTGAAATGCCACTATTTTAATTAAACTTGGTGGTTTGTTTTCTCCAAGGTGAATATAAACATTCACCACATGCAAAACATAATATAAGTTAATGAATTCACTTCATTAGCATTTCAGCTAATGTTTATGTTTGAACCTAAAAATCCTGGATCTCCTTACTTGATGACACCACCCAAGAATGCTGACTGCTTCTTTGTTAGCATGCTAACATTAGAGTAGAATATGAATATGCTAACATTGGTAACAGCACGGTGGAAGAGGGGTTAGGGCGTCTGCCTCACAATACGAAGGTCCTGGGTTCGATCCTGCGCTCGGGATCTTTCTGTGTGTAGTTTGCTTGTTCTCCCCGTGACTGTGTGGGTTCCCTCCGGGTACTTCGGCTCCCTCCCACCTTCAAAAACATGCACCTGGGGATAGGTTGATTGGCAACACTAAATTCCATGTTGGATCCCCAGCAGAAACATCCAAAAGCTACAATACGTACAGAATAGTGCTGCTAGGATCAAATCCCTTCACTGGCTTCCTGTTTAACTCAGGATTGAATTCAAAGTCTCCCTACTAACCCACCAGTGCCTCCATGCAAATGCCCCCCTCTACCTCAAAGAACTACTCACCCCTAAATCCTCCACACGACACCTCCGCTAACCTCCTCCAACCTCCGAGGACAAAGCTACGAACAATGAGAGACCGGGCTTTCTGCTTCACCGCTCCCAGTCTGTGGAATGCTCTCCCTGACCACTTGAGGGCACCACAGACTGTGGATGCTTTTAAAAAAGACTTAAAAACCCTTCTTTAAAAAAAATAAATAAAAAAAAAAAGCCTTTTTTTTAGATATATGCATACTAGTTTGAGCTATTTGGCTGTTCTAGTTTTTATTTTTATTTATTTTGTATTATCTTTTTATTTTTTATTTGATTTTTTTTTAATACACTGTAGCACTTTGAGGTTGTTTACTCAATGTAAAGTGTTTTTTACAAATAAAATCTATTATTATTATTATTATTATTATTATTATTATTAAATTGGCCCTAGGCTCCAGCACCCCCCGCGACCCCGTAAGGCAGGGGTGTCCAAAGTGCGGCCCGGGGGCCATTTGCGGCCCCACGGCACATTTAAAAAATACGATTGAAATAAATGAAAAACATAAAAAGTGGTATAAAAGAGAAAACAGGTGAAATGTAACAAGAAAATGTTGCAATGTTTACTCTAATAACACAAAGTTGCCATGCAGGCTGTTTCTTTCTTTAAAAAATAATAATGAATCAAAATCAATGTCATTATGAATTATTGACCTATTTAAGGCTTCAATTACGTCACATTAAATATTCCACTTTGAGATATTTTTGGGGGAAAATGTTGCATATTTTGTGTTTGCCATATAAAAAACTGAGCTGTTTTGTTTTTTTAAAGAAAGGCCTAAAACGAACAAACAAAAACCATGAACAACAATCAAAGTTATAATTGACGGATAGATCTGAAGTTGATCTCGAGATTATTGTGTTAAAAGTAAACAGTAAAAAAAAGGTATAATTTATTTTTTTAACACTTTAATGAGTAGGACCCTTTTGGATCCCCAATAATTTTGGTGTGATTGGTTCAAAAAATAATAATAATTAAAATCAATGGTGTTATGAGTTATTGTGAAGTGAAGTATATTTATATAGCGCTTTTCTCTAGCGACTCTAAGCGCTTTTACATAGTGAAACCCAATATCTAAGTTACATTCAAACCAGTGTGGGTGGCACTGGGAGCATGTGGGTAAAGTGTCTTGCCCAAGGACACAACAGCAGTGACTAGGATGGCGGAAGCGGGGATCGAACCTGGAACCCTCAAGTTGCTGGCACGGCCACTCTACCAACCGAGCTATACCTCCCCATATTGACCTTTTTAAGGCTCCAATTATTATATAATCTCAAATATTCCACTTAAAAATGTTATTGGGTGAAAATATTGCATATTTCCTGTTTTTTCCATAAAAAAACAGGGTTTTCTTTGACAAAAAAAGCATACAACCGGAATTTTTAAAAACGTTATATTGACCGCTAGACCTAATGTTGATCTAGATCGGGGGTCGGCAACCCGCGGCTCTAGAGCCGCATGCGGCTCTTTAGCGCCGCCCTAGTGGCTCTCTGGAGATTTTTCAAAAATGTATGAAGAATGGAAAAAGATGAGGGGAAAAAAAATCTATTTTTTTGTTTTAGTATGGTTTCTGTAGGAGGACAAACATGACACAAACCTCCCTAATTGTTATAAATCACACTGTTTATATTAAACATGCTTCACTGATTCGAGTATTTGGCGAGCGCTGTTTTGTCCTACTAATTTTGGCGGTCCTTGAACTCACCGTATAGTTTGTTTACATGTTTAACTTTCTCCGACTTTCTAGGACGTGTTTTATGCCACTTCTTTTTCTGTCTCATTTTGTCCACCACACTTTTAACGTTGTGCGTGAATGCACAAAGGTGAGTTTTGTTGATGTTATTGACTTGTGTGGAGTGCTAGTCAGACATATTTGGTCACTGCATGACTGCGAGCTAATCGATGCTAACATGCTATTTAGGCTAGCTATATGTACATATTGCATCATTATGCCTCATTTGTAGCTATATTTGAGCTCATTTAGTTTCCTTTAAGTCCTCTTAATTAAATCTCATGACACATGTAATATGGCTTTTAATTTTTTGCGGCTCCAGACAGATTTGTTTTTGTATTTTTGGTCCAATATGGCTCTTTCAACATTTTGGGTTGCCGACCCCTGATCTAGAGCATGAGTGTCCAAATTTGGCCCTTGAGGCGATATCAAATTAACACTAAAGCTGGCCCGCCGATTATATATTGCGGCGGTGCCGCGGTAACACCGCTATCACCGCTAATTCTAATACTTGCCAACCCTCCCGGGAGTCTTCCAAACTTCAGCACCCCTCCCGAAAATCATCACGTCTGCTTTTCATCCAGTCCAACGAGTGATGGCCCAGTCACATAACATGTGCAGCTTCTGCACGGACACACAGTTGAATGCAACGCATACTTCATCAACAGCGATACAGGTCACACTGAGGGTAGCCGAATAAAAAACTTTAACAGTGTTGGAAATATACGCCACACTGTGAATCCACACCAAACAAGAATGACAAACACATTTCGGGAGAACATCCGCACCGTAACACAACATAAACACAACAGAACAAATACCCAGAACCCTTTGCAGCACTAACTCTTCCGGGACGCTACAAGGTGTGTGTGTGTGGGGGGGGAGGTTTGGTGGTAGCGGGGGTGTATTTTGTAGCATCCCGGAAGAGTTAGTGCTGCAAAGGATAATGGGTATTCGGTCTGTTGTGTTTATGTTGTGTTACGGTGCGTTGCATTCACTCGTGTGTGTGTACAGAAGCCGCACATATCTTGTGACTGGGTCTGAATGATGTTAGAATAGATGAAAAGCGGACGTGACGATAGCTCGTAGAGGCCATTAAAGGCAGTGCTTTTAAGGCACGCCCCCAAGACTGTGGTCCGGGCGGACTACGAGATATAATGACTGATGAACAACTTCGTTCGATAATGAAGGTTGCCTCAGCTCTAAGCCTGAGTCCCGACATTAATGAACTAGCATCCAAGAAAAGATGGCAGGTATCTGGCTTGGGCACATCAGATTAGATCAGTGTGTTGCAAACTAAGCAGTTTAAAGTCCTGAATGGTTGTTTTATTCATTGTTATTTTATTTTCAAATGTATTAGCCTGTGGAAAAAGTTAATGTTGATATTTACCTCAGAAGGCTGCAAATAGAAAAGAGGCATTCAAATTTTTTTTTTTAATTGTATTTGATATGCCATTGATATTTTTTAATTATTATAATTATTATTGAAACTCGATTTTGCATGTCCGTATAAAGTTATATAAGCCTTGCTTGTTCAATATTCAATGCAAAACTTGTTAGGGTCCCTATTAAAAGGTTAATTTGTTCAAACTTGGCCCGCGGCTTTGTTCAGTTTTAAATTTTGGCCCACTCTGTATTTGAGTTTGACACCCCTGATCTAGAGATTTAAAACTTGAATAACCAAATACAAATAATAATACTGAATAATGACACATTTTTAATATTCTTTTGACCAAAATCCTTTGGGGTCCCCGGGATCAAGCCTTATTTTTTTATACATATATTGTATTGGTTTTTAAAATAAAAAATATCAAAATGGCCCCCGCTTGCTTTGATTTTTCAGTGCGGCCCTCAGTGGAAAAAGTTTGGACACCCCTGCCGTAAGGGATAAGCGGTAGAAAATGGATGGATGGATGGATGGTAACATTTTTTCATCTGCTGTATTTTTGCTTTTGTCTTTAGAATAACTGCCCAAGTAGTTTGTCCTATCTCTTCACCCCAGATAGGAGGCCTAAAAGAAAATGCCTTTTGATCTTGTTATATTGCTCCGTCCATTAATGGGGTATTCACAAACAGCACTCCAGAACAACGTGTCTTCTTTAATTATTTGAGATCCATTCAAGACTTTTACTCATCCGCAGAACACAAAGCTTTCTCATCAGCGCTGAAGCCCTAAATGTGGAGTTACAGCCAACTGTCTTAAGGACATGGAGATGGGTACCCTTTTTGTCTGGCCCATTGACATGTAAATGTCCTCCTGCTATAAGGCATCAGCAGAGAGCAGCGCACGGAAAAAAAGTCCACTGAATTGAAATGTCAATAGTAATTTTTGGCATGCGAGGGACATCTGAGAGTCAGAGGCTGCCTCCCGGGAGAAATGCAAAGAGGAAGCGAGCGAGGGGGAAGTACAGAGAATGCGGACGGCGGACGGCGTGCGCCGAGGGGAGGGGGGGGGCGGAGATGGGAGATGCGGTAAAGGGGGAAGATAATGTGGGCGCCTGTGTGATGGAAGCGGGGTGGCGGGGACGGGGACGGGGGTGGGGTAATAGTAGTCAGAAGGTGAGCTGTCAGAGGAGAAACGGGGCAGGGACATTTGATGGGGGAAGAAGAAGAGAGGGTGGCGAATGTGGGAGACAGATGAAGAAAGATGGAAGGAGGGGGGGGCTCTTGTCCTCCTCTGGGAATGTCTCCCCATCCTCCTCCACTGATGGACAGCATGAAATACCACAAGAGCCACCTCCCGTAATGACTTGATGAATGAGACCCCCTCAAGCCCACCACCTTCACACCTCCATACCCGCATTACAAAATCACACATCAGGACTCTGGCAGGGTGTTTTTAAGTACGGTATACTATAAGCCGCTACTTTTTTCCCCACGCTTTGGACCCTGCGGCTTCTCAAACGGTGCGGCTAATTCATGGATTTTTTTTTTTTTCCACTTTTGTAGGGCTGTGAATCTTTGGGCACCATTCGATTCGATTCTTGAGGGTAACGATTCGATTCAGAATCGATTCAAAACGATTCTCAATTCAAAAGCAATACTTACACTGCCTATACTGGCTCACCTGCACTGGCTTCCTGTGCATTTAAGATGTGACTTTAAGGTTTTACTACTTACGTATAAAATACTACACGGTCTAGCAGAATATTGGAATCGGGACAACACTAGTTACAAGGAAGGACCGCAATTCATTTGAAAATCAATACATTTTTTAAACCCTTAAAGGCCTACTGAAACCCACTACTACCGACCACGCAGTCTGATAGTTTATACATCAATGATGAAATCTTAACATTGCAACACATGCCAATACGGCCGGGTTAGATTAGTAAAGTGCAATTTTGCTGAAAACGTCTCGGTATGATGACGTTTGCGCGTGACGTCACGGATTGTAGCGGACATTTTGGGACACCATTGCGGCCAGCTATTAAGTCGTCTGTTTTCATTGCAAAATTCCACAGTATTCTGGACATCTGTGTTGGTGAATCTTATGCAATTTGTTTAATGAACAATGGAGACAGCAAAGAAGAAAGCTGTAGGTGGGAAGCGGTGTATTAGCGGCAGGCTGCAGCAACACAAACACGTAGCGGCTACGTCGTAGCCGGTGTTTCATTGTTTACATTCCCGAACGATGACAGTCAAGCTTTACCATTGGCCTGTGGAGAACTGGGACAACATAGACTCTTAACAGGAGGACTTTGAGTTGGATACGCATGCTTGTGGAGATGGGACAACAGAGACTCTTACCAGGAGGACTTTGAGTTGGATACGCATGCTTGTGGAGATGGGACAACATAGACTCTTACCAGGAGGACTTTGAGTTGGATACGCATGCTTGTGGAGATGGGACAACAGAGACTCTTACCAGGAGGACTTTGAGTTGGATACGCACTACCGTGAGTACGCAGCTGCGGCTTCCAAACATTTGATCGCTTGCCCGTACGTGCGTGCCGCTATGGGCATGTCACGTACGTAACTTTGGGGAAATATATGTGCTGTATGAACCTTACGGAGGTGAACGGTACTTTGGGCTGTGGGATTGAGTGTGTTGTGCGGGGGTTTGATTTGTATTGGCGGGTTATATGGACGGGAGGGGGGAGGTGTTTGTTATGTGGGATTAATTTGTGGCATATTAAATATAAGCCTGGTTGTGTTGTGGCTAATAGAGTATATATATGTCTTGTGTTTATTTACTGTTTTAGTCATTCCCAGCTGAATATCAGGTCCCACCCGCCCCTCACAGCATCTTCCCTTTCTGAATTGCTTCCACTGCCCTCTAGTCCTTCACTCTCACTTTCCTCATCCACAAATCTTTCATTCTCGCTCAAATTAATGGGGAAATGGTCGCTTTCTCGGTCCGAATCGCTCTCGCTGCTGGTGGCCATGATTGTAAACAATGTGCAGATGTGAGGAGCTCCACAACCTGTGACGTCACGCTACTTCCGGTACAGGCAAGGCTTTTTTTATCAGCGACCAAAAGTTGCGAACTTTATCGTCAATGTTCTCTACTAAATCCTTTCAGCAAAAATATGGCAATATCGCGAAATGATCTAGTATGACACATAGAATGGACCTGCTATCCCCGTTTAAATAAGAAAATCTAATTTCAGTAGGCCTTTAATGTTTTGTATTTAACAAGTCGTTTTCAAATAACACCGAAAGAGACTCTGAAAAGGTGTGTTATTGTTCGTGCTATGGCGACATCTTCTGGAGGAGTTCAGTCACTGCAATGTACTTCCTGTTTGTGCCATGAACCGAAAGTGTCTGTCCATAGCGTTTCTGCTCGAAAGGGTTGTTCATTCCTCACTCGAAGCAACGTTTGTAAGTTTTACAATACAACTAGAACAATTCAGACTTACTTAACCGTCCCATGTGTGATGTCCGTAGGAGTATTTTCATGCATGTTTGTACGTGCTTTGGTAATGTAATCAAGTTAGCGTCGTTAGCATTAGCTAACTTGCTAACACATTTACAAGTGTCCGTGTTAGTATTATTAACTTACAATGGCATTCTTTTTGTATTGTTTCAGTTTCGTAAATTCACCAAAACGACACCGTGGAGTTATAGAGTCTGTTCAGGTGATTGGAGAGCTCGCTTCCGCAGCCAGTGGGTCCGTGACGATGACGTTTACTGTCGCGTGACAGATACCGTTTGGAAACAGTTAAGGTATGTAAATAAACATTTACAAAATATTTTTCCCCACTACCGTATTTTTCGGACTATAAGTCGCAGTTTTTTTCATAGTTTGGCCGGGGGTGCGACTTATACTCAGGAGCGACTTATGTGTGAAATTATTAACACGTTACCGTAAAATATCAAATAATATTATTTAGCTCATTCACGTAAGAGACTAGACGTATAAGATTTCATGGGATTTAGCGATTAGGAGTGACAGATTGTTTGGTAAACGTATAGCATGTTCTATATGTTATAGTTATTTGAATGACTCTTACCATAATATGTTACGTTAACATACCAGGCACCTTCTCAGTTGGTTATTTATGCCTCATATAACGTACACTTATTCAGCCTGTTGTTCACTATTCTTTATTTATTTTAAATTGCCTTTCAAATCTCTATTCTTGGTGTTGGGTTTTATCAAATAAATTTCCCCCAAAAATGCGACTTATACTCCAGTGCGACTTATATATGTTTTTTTCCTTCTTTATTATGCATTTTCGGCAGGTGCGACTTATACTCCGGTGCGACTTATAGTCCGAAAAATACGGTATATATCTGCGGCTTATGATCCAGTTCGGCTAATACATATACTATTTCCTCTAAAATTTGAAGGGTGCGGCTTAAATAGCCCGGAAAATACGATACTTGCCTACAGTATGAAATGTGTGAGCTGTAATCATACCAATACCACAAAGTATAGGCACTTTTACAACAAAGGCCTCAAGTATTTGCATTGAAACCAATCCATCTTTAAATTGTGTTTATTCTTGTTCCCCTTGTGAAAACATTGCGTGTGCGGCCCAGCAAAGTCATTAATACTGGATTTTAGAATCAATGACTGTGGCTCTGTCTTGTTTGTCCAATCAATGTAAAGATTGGGACCATCTGGGCTCCTCTCTGGGCTAAAAGAGCACTTTTACAAAACAAAAGGGCCTCGAATATATCACGTTTTTTTGAGAATGATTGATTAAAACAAGCACATATTGTAGAAATTCAAGTAAATGTGTATAACATTGTCCTACTTTTAGGTGTGGGCGATACTGGGAATTCCGGTATCGATCCGATACCAGGTAAATATGGGGCCGGTATCACTGATACTGATACCGACGCTGATACTTTTGAGTTGAAACGTATACATTTTTTTTTTTTAAACTGAACTCATGTACTGTATTTTCTCTAATAACTAAAGAATCATTTTTGGTGATTTAACCCCCAATTCCAACCCTTTGTCATGTTCTGTGGTCATGTTTTGTTTTGGTTATGTTCTGTTGGGTTTTGGACGTTTTTGGTTCCTGCTTTTTCACTCCCTTGTTTTGTCACCATAGCAACCGTTTCACCTGTTCCACGTTTGGACTCACACACCTGACACTAATCAAGACACTATTATTTAAGCTTGTAGTTGCCAGGCAGTCGGCCTGGCGACATTACTACACATGCTACCCCTGTTACTCCCATGAATACGCGTTCCATGCCATAGTTCCACGATCTTTCCATGCTTGACCAAGTAAGTTTTGTTTATTCATGTCACGGTTAGCAGTTCTTTTGTTTCATGTCCTTAGTCTACGCCAAGTGTAAGTTTTTGTTCATAGCCAAAGTTTGTTCTCCGCCTTGTGCGCGCCTTTTGTTTGTTCCTTTTGTTAGTGTTAAAATAAATCATGTACATACCTTCACGCCATGTCCGATCCAACTTTTCTTGCATCTCGGGAAAACAAACCCCCCAGAGTCCACTGTATAGCTCGGTTGGTAGAGCGGCCGTGCCGGCGACTTGAGGGTTGGTGGTTCAATCCCTGCTTCCGCCATCCTAGTCAATCAATCAATCAATGTTTACTCATATAATATATTTTATTTGTAAAAAGCACTTTACATTGAGCAAACAACCTCAAAGTGCTACAGTGTATTAAAAATAATAATAATAATAATAAATCAAAATAAAAACTAGAACAGCCTAATAGTTAGAACTTGTATGCATATATCTATAAAAAGGCTTTTTTTTTAAAAGAAGGGTTTTTAAGCCTTTTTTAAAAGCATCCTCAGTCTGTGGTGCCCTCAGGTGGTCAGGGAGAACGTTCCACAGACTGGGAGCGGCGGAGCAGAAAGCCCGGTCTCCCATAGTTTGTAGCTTTGTCCTCGGAGGTTGGAGGAGGTTAGCCCGTCCGGAGCGGAGGTGTTGTGTGGAGGATTTGGGGGTGAGTAGTTCTTTGAGGTAGAGGGGGGCATTTCCATGGAGGCACTGGTGGGTTAGTAGGGAGACTTTGTATTCAATCCTGAGTGGAACAGGAAGCCAGTGAAGGGATTTGAGAATTGGTGTGATGTGGTTGTATTTCTGCACTCTCGTCAGGATCCTAGCAGCACTATTCTGTATGTATTGCAGCGTCTGGATATAGCCCTAAATCACGAGTGTCTCAAAGGGCTGCACAAGCCACAACGACATCCTCGGCTCAGATCCCACATCAGGGCAAGGAAAAACTCAACCCAACGGGATGACAATGAGAAACCTTGCCGTTGTGTCCTTGGGCAAGACACTTTACCCACCTGCTCCCAGTGCCACCCACACTGGTTTAAATTAGGGATGTCCGATAATGGCTTTTTGCCAATATCCGATATTCCGATATTGTCCAACTCTTAATTACCGATACCGATATCAACCGATACCGATATATACAGTCGTGGAATTAACACATTATTATGCCTACTTTTGACAACCAGGTATGGTGAAGATAAGGTCCTTTTTTTTTAATTAATAAAATAAAATAAGATAAATTAATTAAAAACATTTTCTTGAATAAAAAAGAAAGTAAAACAATATAAAAACAGTTACATAGAAACTAGTAATCAATGAAAATGAGTAAAATTAACTGTTAAAGGTTAGTACTATTAGTGGACCAGCAGCACGCACAATCATGTGTGCTTACGGACTGTATCCCTTGCAGACTGTATTGATATATATTGATATATAATGTAGGAACCAGAATATTAATAACAGAAAGAAACAACCCTTTTGTGTGAATGACTGTGAATGAGTGTAAATGGGGGAGGGAGGTTTTTTGGGTTGGTGTACTAATTGTAATTGTATCTTGTGTTTTTTATGTTGATTTAATAAAAAAAATAAAAAATAAAAATCCGATAATAAAAAAAACGATACCGATAATTTCCGATATTACATTTTAAAGCATCTCTAGTTTAAATGTAACTTAGATATTGGGTGTTACTATGTAAACGCGCTTTGAGTCACTAGAGAAAAGCGCTATATAAATATAATTCACGCTTGACTTCATCTCTTATGTATGACTGCCATCTACTGGTCACACTTATCATTACACCATGTACCAAATAAAATTGCTTCGAGGTCGGTAAGCGCAACCGGAATTATTCCGTACATTAGGCGCACCGGGTTACAAGGCGCACTGTCGGTTTTTGAGAAAACGAAAGGATTTTAAGTGCGCCTTATAGTCAGAAAAATACGGTGTGGAGGGGGGCGTGGCCTGCGAACCTGCAGCGAAGCGGGGTGTGCCAGGACCGGCTGTGCGATCAGTGACAGGTGCGTTGATGGCCCACCCGGGCCTGCTTTTCTAATCACCTGTCGCTCTGTTAAAAAGACTTGATTGAAAAATGAAACAGTGTTCTAAACCCTGAAAAGGACTTAGACTTAGACTTAGACTTCCTTTTTATTGTCATTCAAATTTGAACTTTACAGTACAGATAAGAACGAAATTTTGTTACGTTAGCTCATGGTAGTGCAGGATAAAAAAGCAATTAAGTGCATATATATATAAATAAATAAATAGGTTACTGTACAGATAAATATATTGCACTTTTCCATATGCATCCACGTTTATGGATGTATGTTATATTGTCTTTTTTATTCCAGCGAGTTAATCCATTTTGGGGGGAGTTGAGGGGATAATTATGATGCGTTCAAGAGTCTTACGGCCTGAGGGAAGAAGCTGTTACAGAACCTGGAGGTTCTGCTTCGGAGGCTGCGGACCTCTTTCTAGAGTCCAGCAGTGAAAACAGTCCTTGGTGGGGGTGGGAGGAGTCTTTGCAGATTTTCTGAACCCTGGTCAGGCAGCGGCTTTTTGCGATCTCCTGGATAGGAGGAAGAGGAGTCCTGATGATCTTTTCCGCCGTCCTCACCACTCTCTGGAGAGACTTCCAGTCTGAGGCACTGCAGGCTCCAGTCCAGACCGAGATGCTGTTTGTCAGCAGGCTCTCTATAGTGCCTCTGTAGAATGTGCTGAGAATGGGGGGAGGGAGCTGTGCTCTTTTCATCCGAAGCAAAAAGTGCATGCGCTGCTGAGCTCTTTTTACAAGAGCTCCGGTGTGTAGGGACCAGGTTATATTGTCAGTTATCTGCTGCCATGTCGGTGATTGGTGGTCCGAGGAACCCGGAGGAAAGAAACCTCCACATATGGTAAAAAGGCTGATGTAGGAATGGAACAATTCTCGAACATTCAAAGCCCCAGACTTACGTTTAACACCGCGAGTTCGGCCTCTGAGTGTTTCCACACATGCGTACACTCGAGGCCCCTTTCACCTGTCAGACATTGTGTCCGTTCTCGTTATTGGGCACAGCGTCCCCTCAGGCCACCGCCGGCTGCAGCGCCAAGCAGGGAGACAATCTCCGTGGTTCAAGGCAGGAGATTTGTCATTTTAAAGCGCGGGTCAAACGGTCTCTCTGGCTATTGATTGGCTTGTCCTCCTCTATTACTCTGTGTTATGTATGGCTGCCTTTTATCACAGGTGCGACAGCCGCAAACACATTCGACTTGAGCACCTTCGATCACACATAAAGAGCCACAGCAGGCTGCCTGGTGGACTCCACCGGTAGGAGATGAGGTAGCCATCAAGAACTCTGCGGCAATGTTTTTCCGGTGATGACCTGAAATCACGGTCTGCAGCTCCCTGGAGACGCGGCCTCATGTAATCACAGGAGGTAGAAAATGTGTCTTTTCAAAGATAAGGCTTTGTCCAGACATCGCCTTTGTCACCTCTTCAGGAGCATCAACAAGACGTGACTTAGACTCATATAAAGCTATAAGGTCGAAGCATAAGAAACAATATAAACATGAATAAGTTCAGTTAAACTTAAAGTACCAATGATAGTCACACACACAGGGGGGCCGCTAGGGATTTTGGGCCCCATGAAAATAATCTTTACAGGGCCCCCAACACGGGCAACATTATAAATTCATCATCATTAGGGGCCTCTCTGGGCCCCCCTCCATCATGGGCCCCTAGAATCCGTCTCCTTTACCCCCCCTTTTCGGCGCCCCTGCACACACACACTAGGTGTGGTGAAATGTGTCCTCTGCATTTGACCCATCACCCTTGTTCACCCCCTGGGAGGTGAGGGGAGCAGTGAGCAGTAGCGGTGCCGCGCCCGGGAAGCAGTCCAAAGTCCGGAGGGAAGTCCAAGGGAACGAGGCGCACAGCTCGATCACGGAGGGAAAACTGCGGGGAACACAGAGGACATTAACGACACGGGCAGAGGGAAAGCACAGAGAGCAGGTACGAGAAGGGAAGCCGGAGACGGGGTGCTTACTACTTAGAGTGAACTACGTTCTGGCACTGGATCTTTTGGTCCGTTGGTCTTTATGTCGTCATCAATCAATCAATCAATGTTTATTTATATAGCCCTAAATCACAAGTGTCTCAAAGGGCTGTACAAGCCACAACGACATCCTCGGTACAGAGCCCACATACGGGCAAGGAAAAACTCACCCCAGTGGGACGTCGGTGAATGACTATGAGAAACCTTGGAGAGGACCGCATACGTGGGTAACCCCCCCCTCTAGGGGAGACCGAAAGCAACGGATGTCGAGTGGGTCTGACATAACATTGTGAAAGTCCAGTCCACAGTGGATCCAACACATCAGCGGGAGTCCAGTCCACAGCGGGGCCAACAGGAAACCATCCCGAGCGGAGACGGGTCAGCAGCGCAGTGATGTCCCCAACCGATGCACAGGCTAGTGGTCCACCCGGGGTCCCGACTCTGGACAGCCAGCACTTCATCCATGGCCACCGGACCTATGCAACTCCCCCTCGCAAGGGACAGGGGAGAAGAGGAGAGAAGAAAAGAAACGGCAGATCAACTGGTCTAAAAAAGGGGGGTCTATTTAAAGGCTAGATTATACAAATGAGTTTTAAGATGGGACTTAAAGTCGTCTGCCCTCATCAGATCCAGGTGCGCTGATTGTCGATTGCCTGGTGATTTAACCCCCAATTCCAACGCTTGATGCTGAGTGCCAAGCAGGGAGGTAATGGGTCCCATTTTTATAGTCTTTGGTATGACTCGGCCGGGGTTTGAACTCACGACCTACCGATCTCAGGGCGGACACTCCAACCACTAGGCCACTGAGTAGGGGTTATGGGGAATAATGGGTTACTGCCTCGACAAAAGTCCATATTTTAGTAAAGGTTTGTACACTTCGAACACAATATAAGGCACTTAAGGGGTTCTTAAACTTTTTGACCTCGGGGGCCCAACTTTTCCAATACAGAGGTGCCCGGGGCCCACTCAAGAATTAACACTGAATTACCATATTTTTCGGACTCTAAGGCGCACTTAAAATCCTTTCATTTTCTCAAAACTCGAAAGTGCTCCTTATAACTCGGTGCGCCTAATTTACGGAATAATTTTGGTTGTGCTTACCGACCTCGAAACCATTTTATTTGGTACATGGTGAAATGATAAGTGTGACCAGTAGATGGCAGTCACACATAGGAGATATGTGTAGACTGCAATATGATGGCAGTCACACATTGTCATGATCTGTGGTCTAGATCATGTTTTGTTTGGTTATGTTCTGTTGGTTTTTGGACTCTTTTAGTTCCTATTTGCGCTTCCTTATTTGTTTTGTCACCATGACGACTCATTGGTTTCACCTGACCCATTTTGACACACGCACCTGTTTTAATCAAAGAGACTATTTAAGCCTTTGGTTGCCAGTTAGTCGGCCTGGCAACATTGATGTTCTTTTCTTGCTCTGTGCTGACATGTTTCATGCCTTGCCATAGTTTGATGCTCGTTCCATGCCTTGTCAAAGTACGTTTTTGTTTATTCATGTCACAGTTAGCGAGTTTTTGTTTCATGTACATAGTTTACACTAAGTGTTAGTTTTTTAGTTTCCTGCGTTATGTTGTGCCTCCGCCTTGTGCGCCCTTTTGTTTTGTAGTACCCCTTTATAGTCAAGAATAAATCATGTTTTTAGAATCCACGTTATGACACACATGAGAGATACGTGTGGACTGCAATATGATGGCAGTCACACATTAGAGATGTGACTCAAGTAAAAAACACCAAAATGTTATATGTTCCATTGAAAATATAGAACATTAAACACGGCGCTCAAAAATCTGTCAAAATGTTTTAGTACGACTTTGGTAAGCTATGGAGCCGCACCGCTTGATGGATTGTACTGTGCTTCAACATACGAGTATTATTATGGTGTGTGTATAAGGTAAGACATATTATCTGGCGTTTTGTTTCGCAATATTATGCAAAGACAACTTTTCTTACCTTCTGGCAGGTAGCGGGGTGTATATTGTATCGTCCCGGAAGAGTTAGTGCTGCAAGGGGTTCTGGGTATTTGTTTATGTTGTGTTACGGTGCGGATGTTCTCCTGAAATGTGTTTGTCATTCTTGTTTGGTGTGGGTTCACAGTGTGGCGCATATTTGTAACAGTGTTAAAGTTGTTTATACGGCTTCCCTCAGTGTGACCTGTATGGCTGTTGACCAAGTATGGATTGCATTCACTTGTGTGTGTTTAAAAGCCGCATATATCAAGTGAATGTGTGTAGGAAAAATGGACGTGACGAAAGGATGTAGAGGACGTTAAAGGCAGTGCCTTTAAGGCACGCCCCCAATATTGTTGTCTGGGTGGAAATCAGGAGAAATTCGGGAGAATGGTTGCCTCGGGAGATTTTCGGAGGGGCACTGAAATTCGGGAGTCTCCCGGGAAAATCGGGAGGGTTGGAAAGTATGTTCATCGGCAGTGCGCCTTGTAATCCGGTGCGCCCTATCGTCCGGAAAATACGATATCTGATATATCACTAAGCTTTAGAACTTTCCTGTAAAAATCTCCTTCCACTTCTGTCCCTGACACCCGCATTTCAGGCTCGCTCTGGAAAAACTCTGTGGAAACGCTCCCCACCCACAATGTTTGGTGCCTCGTCTGAGCTGCTGTGTAGCTTACCATAGTAACTAATTAGATTACCATAGTAACTAATACATCATGCAAAAGCGCAGATTCCAACCATTTAAATACTTTGTATTAGGGATGTCCGATAATGGCTTTTTTGCCGATATCCGATATTCCGATATTGTCCAACTCTTTAATTACCGATACTGATATCAACAGTCGTGGAATTAACACATTATTATGCCTAATTTGGACAACCAGGTATGGTGAAGATAAGGTCCTTTTTTAAAAAAAATAAAATAATAAGATAAATACATTTAAAACATTTTCTTTAATAAAAAAGAAAGTAAAACAATAGAAAAACAGTTACATAGAAACTAGTAATTAATGAAAATTAGTAAAATTAACTGTTAAAGGTTAGTACTATTAGTGGACCAGCAGCACGCACAATCATGTGTGCTTACGGACTGTATCCCTTCGCAGACTGTATTGATATATATTGATATATAATGTAGGAACCAGAATATTAATAACAGAAAGAAACAACCCTTTTGTGTGAATGACTGTGAATGAGTGTAAATGGGGGAGGGAGTTTTTTTGGGTTGGTGCACTAATTTTAAGTGTATACCGATAATTTAAAAAAACGATACCGATAATTTCCGATATTACGTTTTAAAGCATTTATCGGCCGATAATATCGACAGGCCGATATTATCGGACATCTTTACTTTGTATAGTTAATTTAAAGGCCTACTGAAATGAATTTTTTTTATTTAAACGGGGATAGCAGATCTATTCTATGTGTCATACTTGATCATTTCGCGATATTGCCATATTTTTGCTGAAAGGATTTAGTATAGAACAACGACGATAAAGATTGCAACTTTTGGTATCTGATAAAAAAAAGGCTTGCCCCTACCGGAAGTAGCGTGACGTAGTCAGTTGAACATATACGCAAAGTTCCCTATTGTTTACAATGATGGCCGCATGAAGTGAGAGAGATTCGGACCGAGAAAGCGACAATTTCCCCATTAATTTGAGCGAGGATGAAAGATTTGTGGATGAGTAAAGTGCAAGTGAAGGACTAGTGGGGAGTTGAAGCTATTCAGATAGGGAAGATGCTGTGAGAGCCGGGGGTGACCTGATATTCAGCTGGGAATGACTACAACAGTAAATAAACACAAGACATATATATACTCTATTAGCCACAGCACAACCAGGCTTATATTTAATATGCCACAAATTAATCCTGCATAAAAACACCTGCGTGTTTGTTACGCTAGCTCCTAGCTCCTCTGCTAGCTCCTAGCTCCATAGAACACGCCAATACAATTCAAACACCTGATCAACACACACAATCACTCAGCCCAAAAGACCGTTCACCTAACCCAAGATTCATAAAGCTTATATATTTTTAAAAAGTTACGTACATACGCAAAAAAAAGTTGCGCACATACGGTCAAGCGATCAAATGTTTAGAAGCCAAAGCTGCATACTCACAGTAGCACGTCTGCGTCTTTGTCATCCAAATCAAAGTAATCCTGGTAATAGTCTGTGTTGTCCCAGTTCTCTACAGGCGTCTGTGTATCGAAGTCAAAAGTCCTCCTGGTTAGAGTCTCTGTTATCCGAGTTCTTCCATCTTGACTGCATCTTTCGGGAATGTAAACAAAGAAGCGCCGGCTGTGTACTGTTGTTGCTGACTATGTTCGAGAAATACGTCCATTTCGCACCGACAACTTTCTTCTTTGCTTGCTCAGCTTCCTTCTCCATAATGCAATGAACATGATTGCAACAGATTCACGAACACAGATGTCCAGAATACTGTGGAATTATGAAATGAAAACAGAGCTTTTTCGTATTGGCTTCAATGTGGAAGGCATACCCGTGTTCGCCGGGCTACGTCACGCGCATACGTCATCCTCAGAGGCGTTTCGAACCGGAAGTTTAGCGGCTAATTTAAAATGTCACTTTATAAGTTAACCCGGCCGTATTGGCATGTGTTATAATGTTAAGATTTCATCATTGATATATAAACTATCAGACTGCGTGGTCGGTAGTAGTGGGTTTCAGTAGGCCTTTAATTTGCCCAAGTCTGCTGTCGGCTGATCAATCATTACCTATAGTGACAAATAATTCACAAAGGAAATTAAAAGGCACATAAATGCACATATTCTTTCCTTAATGGCTATTTTCCCCCAGCCGTGGCGTCGACCATAAGTGTACATGCACACGTGGGATTGCTTGCGGACGGCTTTCCAGTCCAGTCTCACCCCTGAAAGACCCCCAGAGCCAGGCACTACGGCCCATGACGAGACAGCCCAGCAGCGTTTACATAATGCATGACCGCCAATGACACACATCGGGCCAAGCTGTGCTGAATCAGCTGCTCCGGCACATCAGCGCCTTTGCTGATCTGAGCGAACGGCGGCCCGCTGGGGCCCACCGGAGACATGCGGCCTGACCCCCGGAGCCTCTCCCGACAAGAGCACTTGATCACCCAAGTAACCTTTTGCACGAATGCACTCAATCTGCCAGTCGCCTCACAGCCACTGCAGACACGGTGCAGACAGGGGGCATTAGGTGGGATTATCACCCCCACCGGCCTTTGTTGTTTGGGATGTCCGTCCCTCGCCAACATGCCCAGCCTCCGCCCCGCCCACCCTGGCGCTGCTACAGAGGGGGGGGCTGTCTCCCTGGAAAAGTGTCGCCCACTTCCACCGCCACACGCAAACATACTCTCACGCAAATTAAAACCCAGGGGATGTTTTCCAGCATGAATACAAATGAAAAGACATTATTGCTCAGTGACTTTTCCCTTCACTTTGCAGTGCTGGGTAAGACTTTTCTTATACGAAGAGTCCAGAATTTAATCAAATGAATATCTGATGATTTAGTAGAACATGTTACATGACTCCAAAGAACTTTTCAAACCCACTGATTTCTCAAATATGCGAAAGCGGACATCCTTGCAGGATTTGCAATGTCGCATTCACCAACTTCCATCTTTTTTATTCACTGCAGAAAATTGGCATGATTGGTTCCACCCCATCGTGACCTTTGTCTTACTTTCCTTTATTTCCCGTTCAGTAGAAATGGGAACAGGGCCAGCCCTAGGCTAAATTGTCGCCCGAGGCAGAATATTATTTTTAAAGCTCACTCTTTACAATTTTGTTGCACAAAACCCAAAATCACGTTGCACGTTGCACGTTGTGTAAATGGTAAATAATAACAAAATACAATGATTTACTAATCCCTTTCAACCTATATTCAATTGAATAGACTGCAAAGACAAGATACTTAACGTTCGAACTGGAAAACGTTGTTATTTTTTGCAAATATTAGCTCATTTGGAATTTGATGCCTGCAACATGTGTGAAAAAAGCTGGCACGAGTGGCAAAAAAGACTGAGAAAGTTGAGGAATGCTCATCAAACACTTATTTGGAACATCCCACTGGTGAACAGGCTAATTGGATAGACTTAGACTTAGATTTAGACTTAGACAAACTTGAATGATCCACAAGGGAAATTGTTCAACACAGTAGCTCAGTTACAATGATGGAAAATGTAAGGATGGAAAGGACAATGCAGGTATAAATAGACTAAATACAGGTGGTACAGGGGTACAGGTGGGTGCCATGATTGGGTATAAAAGCAGGTTCCATGAAACGATCAGTCATTCACAAACAAGGACGGGGCGAGGGTCACCACTTTGTGAACAAATGCGTCAGCAAATTGTTTAGGAACAACATTTCTCAACCAGTTATTGCAAGGAATTTAGGAATTTCACCATCTACGCTCCGTAATATCATCAAAAGGTTCAGAGAATCTGGTGAAATCACTGCACGTAAGTAGCAAGGCTGAAAACCAACATTGATCAGGCGGTTCCGCATCAAAAACCGACATATGCGTGTAAAGGATATCACCACATGGGCTCCGGAACACTTCAGAAAACCACTGTCAGTAACTACAGTTGGTCGCTACATCTGTAAGTGCAAGTTAAAACTCAACTGTGCAAAGCGAAAGTCATTTATCAACAACACCCAGAAAGGTCGCCGGCATCGCTGGGCCCGAGCTCATCTAAGATGGACTGATGCAAAGTGGAAAAGTGTTCTGTGGTCTGACGAGTCCACATTTCAAATTGTTTTTGGAAACTGTGGACGTCGTGTCCTCCGGACCGAAGAGGAAAAGAACCATCCGGACTGTTATAGGCGCTAAGTTGAAAAGCCAGCATCTGTGATGGTATGGGGGTGTATTAGTGCCCAAGGCATGGGTAACTTACACATCTGTGAAAGCACCACTAATGCTGAAAGGTACATACAGGTTTTGGAGCAACATATGTTGCCATCCAAGCAACGTTATCATGGACGCCCCTGCTTATTTCAGCAAGACAATGCCAAGCCAAGTGTTACAACAGCGTGGCTTCATAGTAAAAGAGTGCGGGTACTAGACTGGCCTGCCTGTAGTCCAGACCTGTCTCCCATTGAAAATGTGTGGCGCATTATGAAGCCTAAAATACCACAACGGAGACCCCCGGACTGTTGAACAACTTAAGCTGTACATCAAGCAAGAATGGGGAAGAATTCCACCTGAAAAGCTTCAAAAATGTGTCTCCTCAGTTCCAGAGTGTTGTTAAAAGGAAAGGCCATGTAACACAGTGGTGAACATGCCCCTGTGCCAACTTTTTTTGCAATGTGTTGCTGCCATTAAATTCTAAGTTAATGATTATTTGCAAAAAAAAATTTAGTTTCTCAGTTCGAACGTTAAATATCTTGTCTTTGCTGTCTATTCAATTGAATATAAGTTGAAAAGGATTTGCAAATCATTGTATTCTGTTTTTATTTACGAATTACACAACGTGCCAACTTCACTGGTTTTGGGTTTTGTAGATTGCTTACCTGTGTGATACCTGTTTTACCTAAGAATGAATAATTTTGATTAATAAAATTTGTCTGATTAATATTTTGGCCATCATCGTGCCTGGTTGCCAATCAGGAGGTTGTTGTGGGGTTGTTTTTTTTGCCTTGCTTTTCTTCACCTCAGCCATCTGACTTGCCTTGTGTTTTGCCTCGTATTATTGATTTGCAGTCCATTTCCTCAACCATGCTGGTGTTCCTTTATTTCTCAAATAAAATATTTTTTTGCCTGCCTTCTCTGCGTCGTGGGGTCACGCCGCCAGACGTTATAGACCAAACAGAAATCACAGATTCAGAACTGATCAATTTTTCATTAGCGGAGGACTGACCTGGCATACTTTGCCTGGAGAGCTTGCCATGCATTCATGAGACGTGACCCCAATGGGTGATGTCCACTGAGTAATGGGCCGTCTAATGTCCAGAGGCTAAAGGGGAGCAACATGAAAGAAGCATGGAGGGCTTGGCCAAGGCTCGCAGGATGGACGGATCAGTCCCATTTCCTGTGTGAAGGCCGGTACATGAGTCATGACGTGGAAGTGAGCATCGACTTTTGCACACCGAGCGTCTTTCAAATGCAAATACGTGTTTGGAGCGGCAACATGTTGCAGTTATTGGAGAAAACAGCCTTGCCTCAAGGTTCCAAGCTGCTCTGGAGCGTCTGCTCAAACTGATCTCATCAATAAAATGCTTAATTCAGCAGCCGGGGAAAGAAAAAAAAAAAGAATGTTTTCCTTCAGTGTGGCTGTCATACAAATGATCCCCAGCATGAAATCAAATCGGAAGGAAGATGGTTAGTTTCTGTTGCGACGTACGAACATTGAGAACCGAATTGTACAGGAACTGAATCCAGAAGGAGTATTGTAAATCCAATGAATCAGTTCCAGACACTCAAAAAGACAACTTTTATAAAGAATACCGTATTTTTCTGACTATAAGGCGCACTTAAAATCCTTTCATTTTCTCAAAACTCGACAGTGCGCCTTATAGCCCGGAATAATTCTAGTTGTGCTTACCGACCTCGAAGCCATTTTATTTGGTACATGGTGTAATGATAAGTGTGACCAGTAGATGAGTGTGACCATCTAGTCAAACATAAGAGATAGGTGTAGACTGCAATATGATGACAGTATGACTCAAGTAAATAAGACCAACATTTCATATGTTCCATTGAAAATATAGAGCATTACACACGGCGCTCAAAAATCTATCAAAATGTTTTAGTACGACTTTGGTAAGCTATGAAGCCGCACCGCTTGATGGATTGTACTGTGCTTCAACATACGAGTATTATTATGGTGTGTGTATAAGGTAAGACATATCATCTGGCGTTTTTGTTTCGCAATATTATGCAAAAGCACTTTTTCTTACCTTCTGGTACCTGCTGATCTGTATTTGGGATCTGCATAAGTACGGAAAATTGGCGCGCGTCCGCCTTTGTAGTCCGTGCCGACGCCGTAGTCGATAAGCTTTTTCTCTATCTTCTTGTTATGGGACATTCATCCTCCGCTGTTGCCATTTCTAATATAAAGTAGTGTAAAGTTCTTACTTATATCTGTCAGTAAACTCGCCATGAAAGCGCTAAAACATACCGGTGTCGTGAGTTTACATTATTCACCCAAGGAACTTTAGTTATTAGAGAGTTCCGGTTTTCAGAATTGTTATTGTTTCCGGATGAGGAGATGCTGCTCCGTTATTGATTGAAGTAAAGTCAGAATGTCATTAAAACAGTTAGCGCCATCTTTTGACACTTCTTCCACTCCCGTCCTTGCACGCTACACCGCTACAACAAAGATGACGGGGAGAAGACGCTGTCGAAGGTGAGCCACGTAAATAAGACCGCCCACAAAACGGCGCATCCTGAAGCAACTGTCAGAAAGCGGCTTGAAGATGTTCTGTAAAACATCATCTATGCAACATTTTGACCAAAGAACCACCATTACATGTTATGTAGACCACAAGGACGTGTTTTCCATTTAGAAAAAAATATATAATAATATGACTCCTTTAATGCGCCCTATAATCCGGTGCGCCTTTTGTATGAAAATAGACCTGACTAGACCGGCTCATCGGCAGTGCGCCTTTTAATCCGGTGCGCCCTATGGTCAGGAAAATACGGTACTTAATTAAACCTAACGGAGTAAAACATACAACAATGCATCTGGCAGACATATTCGATCATTCCTACAACTTCTGCATGGAATAACATGATCGGGGATGCAGGTGATACCAAAACATGAAAATACCGCCAGTCTTCTGTAGGCGACGTCAGCCGACTGATGCAAGCCCGCCCACATTTTGGAGCAAAAAGTGTGCGTTAAAAAATGTGCTATAGACCAACATGAAAATCATTACTGCGTCTATTTTGGGGGAAATATTACCCTTTTTAGGTCCAAAAACGTAAATATACTTAGAAAGTGTTTAACTGTTTGTGCTAGAGATGTCCGATAATGGCCTTTTTTGCCGATATCCGATATTCCGATATTGTCCAACTCTTAATTACCGATACCGATATCAACCGATACCGATATATACAGTCGTGGAATTAACACATTATTATGCCTAATTTTGTTGTGATGCCCCGCTGGATGCATTAAACAATGTAACAAGGTTTTCCAAAATAAATCAACTCAAGTTTTGGAAAAAAATGCCGACATGGCACTGCCATATTTATTATTGAAGTCACAAAGTGCATTATTTTTTTTTAACATGCCTCAAAACAGCAGCTTGGAATTTGGGACATGCTCTCCCTGAGAGAGCATGAGGAGGTTGAGGTGGGCAGGGGTTGAGGGGGCGGGGTTGAGGTGGGGGGGTAGGGGGTAGCGGGGGGTTTATATTGTAGCGTCCCATAAGAGTTAGTGCTGCAAGGGGTTCTGGGTATTTGTTCTGTTGTGTTTATGTTGTGTTACGGTGCGGATGTTCTCCCGAAATGTGTTTGTCATTCTTGTTTGGTGTGGGTTCACAGTGTGGCGCATATTTGTAACAGTGTTAAAGTAGTTTATAGGTCCACCCTCAGTGTGACCTGTATGGCTGTTGACCAAGTATGCTTGCATTCACTTGTGTGTGTGAAAAGCCGTAGATATTATGTGACTGGGCCGGCACGCAAAGGCAGTGCCTTTAAGATTTATTGGCGCTCTGTACTTCTCCCTACGTCCGTGTATTACTCCGTACAGCGGCGTTTTAAGAAGTATTAAATTATACTTTTTGAAACCGATACCGATAATTTCCGATATCACATTTTAAAGCATTTATTCGCCGATAATATCGTCAGTCCGATATTATCGGACATCTCTAGTTTGTGCTATATATATATTTTTGTCTTCTAGTCATCCATAGCGTTTCTACTCGTATGGATTCTTCATTCATCACTCCAAGCAACGTTTGTAAGTTTTACAATGTAACTAAAACTATTCGTACTTACTCTACCGTCCAATGTGTGATGTCCGTAGGAGTGTTCTTCAAAAGTTTGAATTGCTACAACATGCAACAATGCATCTGGCAGACATATTCGATCCATCCATCCATCCATTTTGTACCGCTTGTCCCTCATTCCTACTTATTCTGCACGGAATCACATGATTGGGGATAAAGGTGCTACCATAACAAGTTCTTATCTAATCCATCATTATTATTATTATTGTTATTACACAACATGAAATTGCAGCCAGTCTTTCCGCTGGTGGAGGCCCGCCCACATTCCGGAGCAAAAAGTGGGCGTTACAAAATGGGCTACAGACCTGCATAAAATCACTACTGCGTCTATTTTGGGGGAAATATTACAGTTTTTAGGTCCAAAAACGCAAATATACTTAGAAAGTGTTTGTGGAGGTCTCGCTCCTCCGGGTTCCTTGGACCATCAATGACGGACATGACAGCTGCATTCATCTTGGCGAACAATAGTTTATTTTGCAATAAATGTTCGTTGGGACCTCTTTCAGTCATTTTCTGTCCGTCTCCTTCTCGCTGGAGCACTAGAATGGTTTCTCCCAGAGTGTCACCAACCGCCATCACCAACAACAACAACCCTCTTTCCTTCCCGACTGCTGCCTTTAACAGAGCGACAGGTGATCAGACAAACACTCACAGCTGTGTCATCTACGCAATTCCCTGATCTCGAAGCCGATCTCGAAGCCGGTCGTGGCACACCCCGTTTCGTCGCAGGCCCGCTGGCCACGCCCCCCCACAGTGTTTAATTGTTTGTGCTATTTTTTTTTTTTTTTCAACCAGAGCGCCGTGTTTGTCTTCTAGTCATCCATAACGTTTCTACTCGTATGGATTCTTCATTCATTACTCCAAGCAACGTTTGTAAGTTTTACCATGTAACTAAAACTATTCGTACTTACTCAACCGTCCAATGTGTGATGTCCGTAGGAGTGTCCTTCTTTAGTTGTATTGCTACAAAATGCAACAATGTATCTGGCAGACATATTCGATCACTCCTACAAATTCTGCACGGAATAACATGATTGGAGATGCAGGTGCTACTAAAACGCGTACTACACATCATGAAATTGCCGGCAGTCTTCTTTTGGCGATGTCAGCAGGCCCGCCCACATTTTGGAGCAAAAAGTGGCCGTTACAAAATGTGCTATAGACCAGCATAAAATCACCACTGCGTCTATTTTGGGGGAAATATTACCGTTTTTAGGTCCAAAAAAGCAAATATACTTAGAAAGTGTTTGTTTGTGCTATATATATTTTTTTTTAACCAGAGTGCCGTTTTTGTCTTGTAGTCATCCATAGCGTTTCTACTCGTATGGATTCTTCATTTGTTCAAGTTTTACAATGTAACTAAAACTATTTGTACATACTCAACCATTGCAAAAATGTGCTATAGACCAGCATAAAATCACCACTGCGTCTATTTTGGGGGAAATATTACCGTTTTTAGGTCCAAAAAAGCAAATATACTTAGAAAGTGTTTGTTTGTGCTATATATATATTTTTTTAACCAGAGTGCCGTTTTTGTCTTGTAGTCATCCATAGCGTTTCTACTCGTATGGATTCTTCATTTGTTCAAGTTTTACAATGTAACTAAAACTATTTGTACATACTCAACCGTTGCAAAAATGTGCTATAGACCAGCATAAAATCACCACTGCGTCTATTTTGGGGGAAATATTACCGTTTTTAGGTCCAAAAAAGCAAATATACTTAGAAAGTGTTTGTTTGTGCTATATATATTTTTTTTCAACCAGAGTGCCGTTTTTGTCTTGTAGTCATCCATAGCGTTTCTACTCGTATGGATTCTTCATTTATTCAAGTTTTACAATGTAACTAAAACTATTTGTACATACTCAACCGTTGCAAAAATGTGCTATAGACCAGCATAAAATCACCACTGCGTCTATTTTGGGGGAAATATTACCGTTTTTAGGTCCAAAAAAGCTAATATACTTAGAAAGTGTTTGTTTGTGCTATATATATTTTTTTTCAACCAGAGTGCCGTTTTTGTCTTGTAGTCATCCACAACATTTCTACTCGTATGGATTCTTCATTTGTTCAAGTTTTACAATGTAACTAAAACTATTTGTACATACTCAACCGTTGCAAAAATGTGCTATAGACCAGCATAAAATCACCACTGCGTCTATTTTGGG
>NC_084732.1:83931175-83951175 GCF_033978785.1 Entelurus aequoreus
GTTGCATTTCTGTTGCATTTGGCTTGATTGTAAAATATGTCGATTGAGAGGGGGTGTGACGTTCATATGTTCTCAATATTCAGGGTTTTATCGTTCATAGACAAAAATAAAATTCCATTCTGTTTTTAAGGCGGTCTGTCATAACATTTTTAGCATTCAATCAGACTTTATTGTGAGGTTTTGTATTAGTTTTCCTAAAAATAGATATACCGGCCCCCAGACACAGTTTTTTCTCTAAATTTGGTCCCCCGAGTCAAAATAATTGCCCAGACCTGGTCTAGAGTATACAAATGAGTTTTAAGATGGGACTTAAATGCTTCTACTGAGGTAGCATCTCTAACTGTTACCGGGAGGGCATTCCAGAGTACTGGAGCCCGAATAGAAAACGCTCTACAGCCCGCAGACTTTTTTGGGGCTCTGGGAATCACTAATAAGCCGGAGTTCTTTGAACGCAGATTTCTTGCCGGGACATATGGTACAATACAATCAGCGAGATAGGATGGAGCTAGACCGTGTAGTATTTTATACGTAAGTAGTAAAACCTTAAAATCACATCTTAAATCCACAGGAAGCCAGTGCAGGTGAGCCAGTATAGGTATATATGTAGGTATATATGTATATAGGTATATACAGTATAGGCGTAATATGATCAAACTTTCTTCTTCTTGTCAAAAGTCTAGCAGCCGCATTTTGTACCAACTGTAATCTTTTAATGCTAGACATAGGGAGACCCTATTAATGTAATGCAGACAATTCTGCACGTAATGTGGACACTAATGTCTTGTTGTTGTAGACACACATGTTATTAAGAGGCATTAAAATACTCACATGGTGAGGGGTGATGTTTGAAAAAAAAAAGAAAAGAAAAAAAGTTGAATGGGATCTTGGCTCCATTGTCAAATAGGCCCTTACATGTTTTTACTGGCTGACCCCGCTTCCTCTACGGTGCGTGGCCTGTGACTGCTTATCTTGCCTGTGTGTGTGTTTTATTCCTACTACCAGTCTCAGTGGACACACACATTAGCACACGCATTCGTGACAGCTGACATTTACTTGTGTTTTTCAGTTTAAAATTGGTGGGCGAAACTTTTGACTCTCTTTTAAGGTTTGCAACCAGCAAACACGCAAATGGGCCTGAAAATGGACTGGATGATGTCGCCATCTAGCGTCGGTATGCGGGAGTGCGTGGTGTTATTGAGGCACTGTCAGTCATTACCCCTTTAAAAGGAATTAAATAGTTTGCAGAAAACACACATCGATATGGAAAAAAATAAAACTACCCCAATGGTAAGTCGACTTCCTTTTTTCAACATTTTGTCATTAATTACAATATGACTTTTTATGTCATTATTTTGACTTTTTAACTTAAAATTAGGGCAGTACGGTGGAGCAGTGGTTCGGGTCTTTCTGTGTGGAGTTTTTATGTTCTCCTGCGTGGGTTCCATCCGGGTACCCTGGCTTCCTCCCACCTCCACAGACATGCACCTGGGGATAGGTTGATTGGCAGCACGACACGGTCCCAAGTGTGTGAATGTCGTGTGTCTGTTTGTGTTGGCCCTGTGATGAGGTGGCCACTTGTCCAGGGTGTACCTGCAGCTGGGATAGGCTCCAGCACCCCCCTGATCCCAAGAGGGACAAGCGGTATAAAATGGATGGATGGAATCCTTATAATTCAACTTTTATCTCATAATACCGACTTTTTATCTGATATTTTCGACTTTTTATCTCATAATTACAATTTTTCATCTCATAATTTAAATTTCTTGTCTCATAATTACAATTTTCAATCTCAAAATTTTGATTTTTAATCTACTAACTTTGACTTACATAGTCCATATTTATGACTTTTAACTTATAATTATGACTTTTTATCTCACAATTTCAACTTTTTATCTCATAATTACAACTTTCTATCTCAACATTTTGACTTTTAATCGACTAATTTGGATTTTCTTATTTCATAATTATGATATACCTTTTTTCATCTCATAATTTCGACTTTATAATTGCATAGTTACGACTTCTTATCTTATAATTTTGTCTTTTCATCTCATAACTTTTGACTTCCTTATTGTATAATTATGACTTTTTAATCTCATAATTTCGATTTTGCATCGCATAGTTATGACTTTAATCTCATAGTTTTGACCTTTCATTTTACAATTTTCGACTTTCTTATCATTTATCTCATAATTTTAACTTTTAGCGCATAGTTACGACATCTTATCTCATAATTTTGACTTTTCATCTCATGATTTCTACTTTTTATTTCATAATTTTGACCTTTCATTTTATAATTTTCGACTTTCTTATCATTTATCTCATAATTTTGACTTTTTAGCGCATAGTTTCGACTTCTTATCTCATAATTTTGACTTTTCATCTCATAACTTTCGACTTCCTTATTGTATAATTATGACTTTTTATCTCATATTTTTGACTTTCTCATCAGATAATTATGACTTTTTAATCTCATAATTTCGATTTTGTTATCGTATAATTCTGACTTTTTGGCTCATAATTTTAAATTTCTTATCTCATCATTTCGACTTTATATCTCATAATTTAGAATTCTCATCTCTTAATTTTCTACTTTTTTATTGTATAATTATGACTTTTTATCTCATTTTTTTGACTTTCTTATAAATAATTAAGACTTATCTCGTAATTTGGATTTTCTTATCTCATAATTTCAACTATATCTCATAGTTTCGACTTTGTATCCCATAGTTACGACTTTTTAGCTTATAATTTTGACTTTTCATCTCATAATTTTCAACTTTTTTATTGTATAATTATGAATTTTTATCTCATTATTTTGATTTTCTTATCATATAATTATGACTTATCTCATAATTTGGATTTACTTATCTCATAATTTCAACTATATCTTATAGTTTCGACTTTTTATCCCATAGTTACGACTTAATATCTTATAATTTTGACTTCATCTCATAATTTTCGACTTTTTTATTGTATAATTATGAATTTTTATCTCATTATTTTGATTTTATTATCGTATAATTATGACTTATCTCATAATTTGGACTTTCTTTTCTCATAATTTCAACTATATCTCATAGTTTCGACTTTTCATCCCATAGTTACGACTTTATATCTTATAATTTTGACTTTCCATCTCTTAATTTTCGACTTATTGTACAATAATGACTTTGTATCTCACAATTATGACTTTGTTATTGTACAGTAATCATGACTTTCTTATCTGATGATAAATATTTTTCTTTATCCATAATCATGATTTTTTTAATCTTAAAATTATAATTTACCATTGGAGGGTTTTTTTGTTTCTTTGTTTTACCTTTCTTTTAGTGGCGGAAACAGGCTTTTAGAGAGTTGAGTTCTGAGAAATGATAAAGAGTAAATGACAAACTTCAGGAAAAGACAATCAAGGTAGCAATACTCTGACTAAACCGGTTTCAAAATAAAGAATACGTTCAAGAAAACGCAGAACACAGTTCAGTAAACTTCTAATATTATCTGATTTTCAGCAAAATAAATTAGCTTACGTTGAAAAATCAACAAAATGTAATTATGTTACGTTGTTCTACGCGTAAAAAAAACATTCCTACCTTTGTTGTGAAAGGCCAATAACGGAAGTAGAATTCTGACTCCGGCCTTTCCATCATTAGTAGGAACTTTCCCTTAATTCCTTCACAACAAAATGGATTGGGACCAAGGCGGTGGCGTAAGTAGGTTTTATATTTTCAACAAACTCCCGCCTGTGTCGGGGGACGGCGCTGGTTTTATCTTGACATATTTGGATTTATTGTCGCGTTGACAAGGCAGTTTGTCGGTAAGTTGCTAGAAGGCGGAAGAAGCTGAGACGCAACTGTCAAGACTGTTAGCATGAGCGTGCTAGCCTGTTGGTGTTAGCAGCTGCTAGTAAACAATACTAGCCAGTAAAAAATACTAGCCAGTAAACATGCCAGCTAGCGTCGTGTTCATGTTTGCATCATTCCTGACCCCGATTGGGACCGCTGATTGTCCGCTGTAATTGACGGCTTCGGTTCGAATTTGGGTGAGTGACAGCGGAAGGTGCGCGCATCAGTAGCTTCCGCATACTTAAAGTTCAAGTTAAAGTACCAATGATTGTCACACACACACTAGTTGTGGCCAAATTATTCTCTGCATTTGACCCATCACCCTTGATCACCCACCTGGGAGGTGAGGGGAGCAGTGAGCAGCAGCGGCGGCCGCGCCCGGGAATCATTTTTGGTGATTCAACCCCCAATTCCAAGCCAAGCAGGGAGGTAATTGGTCCCTCTACCTCCATGTGTTGTCCGATCCAGTGTTTTGCAACCTTTTCTGAGCCAAGGCACATTATTTTCATTGAAAAAAAATCCCCAGGCACACAACCAGCAGAAAAAAGATTTGTTTTTAACTCAGCAGTCGATATTGACAGTAAAAAGTCGTCGCCGCAATTGTTGGATATTACTTTAAACCATAACCAAGCATGCATCACTATAGCTCTTGTCTCTAAGTAGGTTTACTGTCACCACCTGTCACATCACGCCATGACTTATTTGGAGTTTTTTTTGCTGTTTTCCTGTGTGTAGTGTTTTAGTTCTTGTCCTGCGCTCCTCTTTTGGTGTTTTTTTCCTGTTTTGTTGGTATTTTCCTGTTGCAGTTTCATGTGTTCCTTGAGCGCTATTCTCCACACCTGCTTTGTTTTCGCAATCCAGACTATTTAATTTGTGCGGACGCTTTCCTTCTTTGTGGGGACATTGTTGTCATGTCATGTACGGATTTACTTTGTGGACGCCGTCTCCGCTCCACACGCTGTAAGTCTTTGCTGTCGTCCAGCATTTGGTGTTTTGTTTACTTTGCAGCCAGTTCAGTTTTAGTTTCGTTTTGCATAGCCATCCCTAAGCTTCAATGCCTTTTCTTAGCGGCACTCGCCTTTTGTTTATTTTTGGTTTAAGCATAAGATACCTTTATTACCTACACACTGCTTCCCGCTGTCGTCTGCATAATGTGATCATGACACGACGTGTTCCCGACATCTAGAAAGCAATTAGCTACTTGCTGCCACCTACTGATATGGAAGAGTATAACATTGTTACTCTGCCACATTATTTACGGATTATAATTTACTTGTGTGCAAAAAATATTTTTAACCCAATTAGGTGAAGTTACATAATCTCCCACGGCACACCAGACTGTATTTCACGACACACTAGTGTGCCGCGGCACAGTGGTTGAAAAACACTGCTCTACCTCCATGTGTTGTCCAGTCCACTGTTTTGGGCACATGTTTTTCATTGAAAAAAATGCAGAGGCACACCACCATCAGAAAACATTTTAAAAAATGAATCTCAGCAGTCGATATTGACAGTAAAAAGTCGTCGTCGCAATTGTTGGATATGAATTCAAACCATAACCAAGCACGCATCACTATAGCTCTTGTCTCTAAGTAGGTGTACTGTCACAACCTGTCACATCACGCCCTGACTTATTTTGAGTTTTTTTGCTTTTTTCCTGTGTGTAGTGTTTTAGTTCTTGTCCTGCGCTCCTATTTTGGTGTTTTCCTGTGTGTAGTGTTTTAGTCCTTGTCTCGCGCTCCTATTTTGTTGTTTATTGTCATGTCATGTACGGATGTACTTTTGTGGACGCCGTCTGCTCCACACGCTGTAAGTCTTTGTTGTCGTCCAGCATTCTGTTTTTGTTTACTTTGCAGCCAGTTCAGTTTTAGCTCCGTTTTGCATAGAGACTGAGACCCCTTGCATGAGACTCCTCAGAAAGAACCACCCGTCACAAAAACTGCTTGTGTCTTTCTATCGCTGCTAAATGCAGCGATAGAAAGGGACGGTATAGCTCGGTTGGTAGAGTTGCCAGCAACTTGTGGGTTCCAGGTTCGATCCCCTCTTCTGCCATCCTCGTCACTGCCGTTGTGTGTTTGGGCAAGACGCTTTACCCACCTGCTCCCAGTGCCACCCACAATGGTTTAAAAATGTAACTTAGATATTGGGTTTCACTATATAAAGCGCTTTGAGTCACTAGAGAAAAGCGCTATATAAATATAATCCACTTCACTTCACTCAATAGAGAGTGTGGTGACATACTGCATGTGTGTATGGTATGCCGGCTGCACAGCGGCAGAGAGAAAGGCACTTCAGAGGGTCATAAAAACTGCCATGAAGGTCACTGGCTGCTCTCTCCCCATCCCTAGATGAACCGTACAGTGCCAGGTGCCTCAAAAAGGCCCAAAACATCATAAGGGACCCATCTCACCCCGGACATAAACTTTTTGAACTGCTGCCCTCGGGCAGGAGATACAGGATAATAAAATGCAAACAGATTTAAGAACACTTTTTACCCGATAGCATTTATATGTATTTGTAAATTGAGACAACATTGGTGTCTAACGTTGGATCCACGCTGTCTGTTGGGAAAAGACCAAATTTCAATGGTCAAATCAATGTCACAACCAGACATTGAATAAACGCTGTCAGAAAGCACGTTGTTTCAACGTTGTATTTGTGTTGTAAAATATTGGTTGGAAAATGACCAAAATTCAATGGTCAAGTCAACGTCAGAACCCAACATTGGTTAAACGTTGTTTAAAAAGCGTGGCTTCTGGGGTTCCTGTCGCTGTCCGGCTTGGCTGCGTGGGGGCGGTGGCCCCTGGTTCCCTGGGCACCACACCTACTGTTTGTGGGATGGGTTCTCGGGGAGGCTGGGGCCGTACTCTGGCTCCCGCACACACTGGGAGTCAAATGTATTGTACATGCAAATTCACATATACTCACACACATACATACAGACATACATAGGTACCTACGCTCCCACATACATATACAAATAAATACAGTACATATTTACACACTCAAAGTTCGTACATCCACACGCACATTCATTATACAAACATACTGTATACACATACTGTACATATACATTCACTGTAAAAACATACATATACACATACTGTACATATACATTCACTGTACAAACACACACATACACATACTACACAAACATTCACTGTACAAACACACACATACATATACTGTACATATACATTCACTGTACAAACACACATTTACACATACTGTACATATACATTCACTGTTCAAACACACATACTGTATACACATACTGTACATATACATTCGCTGTACACACATATACACATACTGTACATATACATTCACTGTACAAGCACACATACACATACTGTACATATACAAGTACATATGCACACATACACTCATGCACATAATCACGTTTCATCAAACATATATTAACGTTGTTGCCCTAGGGTAAACTGGGTATAACACATGGCACACTGACAAAGCTTAACCTATTGTTACTATAACAATCTACAAGGTTAAGGTTGCTTCTCTTTCTTCCCCTCCATTTTTCTGCATTCTTTCGTATCTCAAGTTATCATTACGTATATGTATTGTTGCATTTGAACAATTGTATTGTTGATAATAAAGGTAAAGTACTGGTATTGTTTATTATCAATAGCACTATTTCTATTGTTATTCATATTGCTCCATTTTTAGTGTAATAATGCTCATTGTCATTTCTGTATTTTTATTTTTTTTTAAATTTTCGCTAACTGCTTATTTGCTATTACTTTTACCATCATATTTGTACATGTCGTATTTGCTGTTGTTGTTGTTGTTGTTGTGTTTGCTGTTGTTGTTTTTGTCTCTCTGTCTAATCCCCCTCTTGTCCCCACAATTCCCCCCTCTGTCTTCCTTTTTCTCTCTTTCTATCCCCTCCTGCTCCGGCCCGGCTGCACCAAATGATAATATAAATACATTTAATAAAGTCAAAATACAAGTAAGGCAACAAGAGAAGTATCCTACACTTCTCTTTTGTAAAGTAAATCTGAACAGCCGATATGGGCATCTACATCTGCTATATGATTTGCCCGAGAAGCTGGGCAGGACAAGGAAAAAAAAAAAATAAATAAAAAGCGTGTTGTTTTAACGTTAGGTTTGAGTTGCTCAACGTCAGGACAAGAGATGTCCGATAATATCGGACTGCCGATATTATCGGCCGATAAATGCTTTAAAATGTAATATCGGAAATTATCGGTATCGGTTTCAAAAAGTAAAATTTATGACTTTTTAAAACGCCGCTGTACGGAGTGGTACACGGACGTAGGGAGAAGTACAGAGCACCAATTAACCTTAAAGGCACTGCCTTTGCGTGCCGGCCCAATCACACAATATCTACGGCTTTTCACACACACAAGTGAATGCAAGTCATACTTTGTCAACAGCCATACAGGTCACACTGAGGGTATAACTTTAACACTGTTACAAATATGCGCCACACTGTGAACCCACACCAAACAAGAATGACAAACACATTTCGGGAGAACATCCGCACCGTAACACAACATAAACACAACAGAACAAATACCCAGAACCCCTTGCAGCACTAACTCTTCCGGGACGCTACAATATACACACCCCGCTATCCCCCCCCCACCTAAACCCGGCCCTCCCTCCAACCCCGCCTACCTCAACCTCCTCATGCTCTCTCAGGGAGAGCATGTCTCAAATTCCAAGCTGCTGTTTTGATGCATGTTAAAAAAAATAATGCACTTTGTGACTTCAATGTAACAAGGTTTTCCAAAATAAATCAACTCAAGTTATGGAAAAGAATGCCAACATGGGACTGCCGTATTTATAATTTTTTTCTATAACTTGAGTTGATTTATTTTGGAAAACCTCGTTACATTGTTTAATGCATCCAGCGGGGTATCACAACAAAATTAGGCATAATAATGTGTTAATTCCACGACTGTATATATATTTATATCGGAATCTGTAATTAAGAGTTAGACAATATCGGAATATCGGATACAGGCAAAAAAGCCATTATCGGACATCTCTAGTCAGGACCTAATTTAACAAGTTCTCAACGTTGTTTTAATGTTTTGTGCCTGCTGGGTTATTTCCTGAGGTCTGTAAACAATAACAAAATAGTATTATATGATAATAAAATATATCGACCATTAACGATAGTATACGTGGTATCGTTACTGTTGATGTTTGTATTGATTCACAGCCCCCCGCCCCAATCCTCTGATAGAACCATAGTTTAGAAATATTTCTTGTGGCTATTGCAAAGAATCAGTTCTAGTCCATTTGCACTGATTTGTCCGTTTGTACTTGCAGGATCAAAGTTGCCACCATGGACATTCCACTCATTCACACAGCCACGGCCCCAGAGCAGCGGCGTTCGGTGGCATGGTGCTCCCGTTTATGCCCACTTCTCACGGACATTTTGGTAAAGACGCCAATGAGTCGCCGGACCTCAGTCTCCAGCCGAAGAAACGATCATTCCTCGATGACAGCAGCAGTTGGGACATAGTGAAGGCAACACAGTAAGGCATTTGTAACACAGTATATTGTTCTTTCTTGCAAATAACTAGTTTGTTGCTTATATATTAAGGGTGGAACAGTTCACAAAATCCACGATTAGGATCTTATTGTGGTTTTGTGATACGTGTTTTTGGTTCGGTTGTGCATTGTTCTTTTACCAAATATGCCAATAATCAACCATTACTATTTGTTGGCTCCTAAAGCTCTGGACCGTTGAATTAGTGTAAGCAAAAAATGTACCATTACTATCTTTATAATAACATGGTATTAAATGAAGCACAAGCTTTATCAGCATCAGAGGTTTTTTTTGTTTGAATCAAAACAAAAACAATGTAAACATAGGAATATTATATGTGAGTTTTTGCCATGTCTGAGTTTTTACATTTTAAATGACAGAAGTATCTAAAGTAATTAGTTGTAGCCGTGCATATCATTGAGATTAGAGATGTCCGATAATGGCTTTTTTGCCGATATCCAATATTCCGATATAGTCCAACTCTTAATTACCGATTCCGATATCAACCGATACCGATAGATACAGTCGTGGAATTAACACATTATTATTCCTAATTTTATTGTGATGCCCCGCTGGATGCATTAAACAATGTAACAAGGTTTTCCAAAATAAATCAACTCAAGTTATGGAAAACAATGCCAACATGGTACTGCCATATTTATTATTGAAGTCACAAAGTGCATTATTTTTTTTAACATGCCTCAAAACAGCAGCTTGGAATTTGGGACATGCTCTCCCTGAGAGAGCATGAGGAGGTTGAGGTGGGCGGGGGTTGAGGTTGGGGAGGTAGCGGGGATGTATATTGTAGTGTCCCGGAAGAGTTAGTGCTGCAAGGGGTTCTGGGTATTTGTTCTGTTGTGTTTATGTTGTGTTACGGTGCAGATGTTCTCCCGAAATGTGTTTGTCATTCTTGTTTGGTGTGGGTTCACAGTGTGGCGCATATCGGTAACAGTGTTAAAGTTGTTTATACGTCCACCCTCAGTGTGACACTTGTGTGTGTGTGAAAAGCCGTAGATATTGTGTGATTGGGCCGGCACGCAAAGGCAGTGCCTTTAAGGTTTATTGGCGCTCTGTACTTCTCCCTACGTCCGTGTATTTATTTATGCCAAAATTGTTCTTTGATTGCATTAAGAAATGTATGTTTAATGTATCCTAAGATTTACTGTTAAAATAAAGCCAATAATGACATTTTTTGTGGACCCCTGTATTTGAAAAGTGTCTCAAGGTACCGGTACCAAAATATATAGATATATAAAATAATATCGGAACAACACTGCATCATGATTATTCCAGGGTCAGTCAGTGTGTTTCTATCGACAAACTGCAAAAGTGCATTAGCTTAAGATAGTGATCAGCTCGGTCAAAAAGTATGAGGAAGGTTGTCTGCAGAGCGGCCACACCTTTTGCCATTCCTGCTCAACTAATCCTTCATTGAAATATGTTTGCAGTGCTGTGTTTAAAACATTGGGTTTCTTGCTACTGTGAACATAAGATCATTGTGGATTGTGTTTTTGTTATGGAGTTGATGTGTTGTTTTAAAAACTAAATGTTGACATTTGAGCCTTCTTCTGGAAAGTTTGCTGATTTTTTCTCTTATTGTGTGTGCGCAGGTTCGGTATCTTGGATCGCTGTAAAGAGCTGGTGGAATCAGGATATGATGTCAAGCAGCTGGACAAGGAGAACGTGTCGCTTTTACACTGGGCCTCCATCAATAATCGCTTGGAGCTGGTCAAGTACGAGGACGGGCTGTAGTGTCGGTCTCTGTCTAGCTGGCATGTGATTTTAAAGACTTTAATCACGTTTTAGAATCAACGATTCAAGCAGTGATGCATTTAGGGCTGGGCGATATGGCCTTTTTTTAATATCTCGATATTTTTAGGCTATGTCACGATACACGATATATATCTTGATATTTTTGCCTTAGCCTTGAATGAACACTTGATGCATATAATCACAGCAGTATGATGATTCTATGTGTCTACATTAAAACATTCTTCTTCATACTGCATTAAATATGCTCATTTTAAACTTTCATGCAGAGAGGGAAATCACAACTAAGTCAATTGACCAAAACTGTATTTATTAAACAGTTATTAAGCAGTGGCACAAACATTCATGTCATTTCAAAACAGAAAGTGTGAGACACATTTTAAAACAAGCTATTAGTGCACTTTTGTGCATGATGTCACTAAGATGACATATCAAAACAACACTAAATTAAAGTGCACTTTTTGTACAGAACGCCACTACAATAGTTTAAAACAAATAAAGTGCACTTTTGTGCATGATGTCACACAAGATATTTCAACAACTGTCAAATAAAAATGAGCTGCATAATAGTCAATCAAATAGTGTATGTCCTTCGCTATGTGGTAGGTTCCTGCGGACGTTATCTCCTTCTGTTGTTGACTATTTGTTTCATACGGTGTTGATGTGGAAATGGTGGCTTGGGCATTTTGTTGGTGTGGCACCGAACGCGATGTTGACATGCGGAGTTTCATACACTCTTCATTCTCTAGCAGGTGACTTTTCAAATGATGCTACATATTAGCAGTAATGCTACTTTTTGTAGCAACGCTTTTGCCCCACATTTGACAAATTACGGTTGTCTGTTCGACATCTTCCCGCTTCAAGCCAAACCACCGCCAGACGATAGATTTCTTGGAAATTAATTTTTCCTTCATTTGTTACCAGATTCGCACTATCTTTCTCTCGTATTACCACTCGCACCACAGCTAACGTTACCCATGCCGCTACCTCTCTGCTCCGCGAGGGCATATACGTATGTGACGTATGTAAGAAGGTGCGCTTGTTTTATGTCTCTGTGAGAAGGAGAGACAAGAAAGAGTGAGAAACGCCTGTAGTGTAATGCCCGCAGCTAAAAGGAACTGCGTGAGAACGTACACTCGAATATCACGATATAGTCATTTTCTATACCGCACAGAGACAAACCCGCGATATATCGAGTATATCGATTTATCGCCCAGCCTTAGATGCATTCTTAATTTGTAGACGATGCTGCTGCAGGGACATTGTGGGACACATGGAGGACACCTTGTTACCGCATATTTTTTTGTGTTTTTTGCTAGCTATTACATTTCTAAAGGGGCGATCGTTGACCAGCTGGGAGGAGATCTGAACTCTACACCTCTTCATTGGGCCATCAGGTGAGAACACTGATTGAATATTGAGTTTTCTTTGCCAATAACCGTTGAAATATTTTATCGTCCTTTGCAGGAAATAACATACTGCCCAGTTAGTAAGTTTGTCTCTAATTCCTTCCATATAACACAGTATGTGGATTTTTTTTTCCTGAGCAGACAGGGCCACCTCCTCATGGTCATCCAGCTGATAAGGTATGGAGCAGATCCCTCCATCGCAGACGGAGAAGGTTATCGGGCTCTTCACCTCGCCATCCTCTTCCAGCACATGGCCATCGCAGCATATCTTATAGCCAAGGGACAGGTCAGAGTCCCTACAACTTGTTCATACTGACACTCTCGTCTTGATATGTTACTGTTTGGTCTGCATCTTCTTTGGATTTACGGACATCTCTGTAGCGTTAGTCGTGACTTACCTGCCATTCACCTTCCAGGAAGTAGATGGACCCGACTGCAATGGACAGACGCCACTGATGTTGGCAGCCCAGAAAATCATTGGGTAAGCTTACTGATGTAATTTACTCCTTTCAGAGTGGGAATACAATGGAATATAAAAAAAGACCATCTGTTTTAGTCAAAAATTTAAACAAACATGTTTTTTCGTTGTGACATTATTGTAATATTATACAAAAGTGTGTTTAATGCTGCAATCCATTGTTGTGTGCATTAAGCCGAAGAATGCTTTTTTATTTATGTATTTATTTTTTCATCTTGATTTTCCAATTCAATGTTGTCTGTCTATCTGTGTTGGCCCTGTGATGAGGTGGCGACCTGTAGAAAATGGATGGATGGATGGATTTTCCAATTTAGATATTGTCTTCAGGCGTGGGCACAGAAAGACCTCTAGTGGTGCTTTAAGGGGAACTGCACTTTTTTCTTTAAATTTTTGCCTATCAATCACAATCCTTATGGAATAACTTGTTTTTCTTTTTTTAATGCATTTTAACTTGTAAATAAATGCCAGCTAAAGTCAGCTAACAATGGGTTTTGTTCTTTTCTGCTCAAAAAAACTTTTAAAAACATCCATCAATGTTATATTTTCATCTGGTAAAGATATATGTAATGTAGTAACAGGCACATTTCTAACAACATGTAATATTGATGTATTTTGCTCATTTTAAGCATATGGCGGTGCCTTGATATCACAGACAAATCATATTGTTTGCCATTTTCTTCAACAACAACACTACTAACCATGGCAGACATCTTAAGGGAAAACAAAGACTACTTCGGAACAAATTATGATCCAGAACCTTATATTTTTGAGCCTGAATTTACAGAGAATGAGCTACAAGTTTTATAAGTTGAGAGATGAGCAGATCCAGCAAGTAGCAGTATTGCAACGTGCTCTAAACAAGATATATAAACTATGAACATAATAAAAAAATCACTTACTGTACAATGTCTCCTCTCACTGAAATGCTGACTTATGGGATGTTTATCTCTTCCCATTTAGATGAAAAGGTTGTCCTAATTTTCGCGCATTTAAAAAAATGAATAAAACAAAGCGTCTTATCTTGTCTTTCTCACCTTTTCCAAATCACACCCCTCTGTATGCAGAGTAAAACTATGGAACAAACTGGACTTACAACACAAGCAATGCCAAACTATTAACCAATTTAAACTATTATACAAACATGGGGTCTGGTTCAAATAGAGATGAGGGTCTTTAATTTGACCTGCTGTTGTACTCTGTCTCAAAGTGTTAACATGTGCTCAATGTTTCCTTACCATTATTGCTATGTTGTCTATTACCATTATTGCTATGTTGTCTATTACCATTGTTGGCATGTTGTCTTTACCATTGTTGGTATATTCATTATTCCTACATTGTTGATACAAATTATTGTTACAGTGTAATAATTATTGTTACCTGTGGTAATGCCACTATGATACAACATCTGTATTGTAATCCTTGAACAAAGTAACAGTGAAACTCATGTGAATAATCACTGAATGGAGAACTGGGGGTGGGATTAAAGAAGTTATTTTCTTCCCACTCCCTTTCAGTTTAAACTGGACAATCATGCATTACATACTATACATTACCTTTTGCACTATATTAATTTATATTATTATGTGTTGTCAACTTTGTACTTTTTTATGTCATTACCTGAAATAAAAAAAATTAATGAATGAATGAAAGTGACATAGTTGACCAACTTCTCGGTTTATGTCCACATCCTTGTACTATCCAGGTGAGAAGCAAAATGTATAATCTAGATTGAACTTTTACAACTCCGAGGCGATGCAGCAGCTCACCAGCGTAGTACAGTTTGTCAATATAGCAGCATAAGCTAGTTAGCTCTCTTGGATCATGGCGCTGCTTAAAGTAGTTCCACTATGTTAGCGCTTATAAAAACAATATCACTAATACTTGAAAAATATTCAAGTCACGAGTTGTAAATGGAGTAATGTTGGTGGTTTGTGGATGTTTTTTAGGGCTTTATGGGCATTGTTAGCCACTTCGTATTTGCCGTACAATGCAAATTATAACGCATAAAAAAGAAAGACACGTGTTCTTGTCTTACATAGGATAATGATGCATTTAAATTCCCTTTTAATTAAGCACTTGCCCTTTTTCCCTATATCGGAAAAGTGCTCTTTCTGCTGGAGCCCAATTTATTATTTTTAGAAAATTATTTAGGAATAAAAATTACTCTCTCTCATCAATTCTCCTTAAATATGTTGTGATATCTGACAAATTCTCTTGAACAATTTCCTCCCCGATCTGCTGGCAAACTGCCCCCCCCCCCCTGCCCCTAAACAATGTTTGTGCAATCCCCTGAGGTCCTTAAGTGCTCAATTAAGCACAACATTATGTCACTACTGGTCCAACATTTTGTGAAAATACAAAAATAAAAACTCAAAGCCTGGACCAGCTGTTTACTGATGTTTGTCATGTTTAGCTATATTTAATGGGAGAAACAATAAGCCAGACAGGCAGAGATTTTAAAGTTTTACTGTTATACCAATAGACATGTGCACTCATTTTATTTGTGTTTAATATAACACCAACTGAGAAAAATAAATAAACGTGTGTGTGCTGTATTTTTAGGCCTATTGAGAATTTGTTAGCCATTCTTGATTATTATGCACAGCTACATTGATTTGTCTCTTTTACAAAATTATTAAAAAGCATATATCATGGAAGACATGACCGGTGAGGCTGTGCAAGTGTATGTTGGTACACCTCACTATCGTAAACCTTGAGCGTCAGCTAGTAGTCAGGAGATTGAGGACATACCGTTTTATTTTTATTTCTTGTTGCTAAAAAGGTCAGGGTGTCCTTAGCATTATAATAGTCAGCTGGTTCTACAAGCTTCTTACCAAGAGATGTCTGATAGTAAAACAATCTTGTTTTTCCTGTGGCAGGCCTGAGCCGACTAACTTCTTGATCAAAAACAACGCTTCTGTCAGCGCTGTGGACAAGGTGAACAGGAACACGCCCCTCCACTGTGCGGTTCTGGCGGGAAACGTCGACGCCGCTCATGTCCTGCTGGAGGCCGCAGCCAGCTTGGATCAAGAAAACATCAATGTGAGTCTGTCAGAAGCGACACGCAAAAGTGATGCTGGAACAGTTATTTGATGTGCACACAATTCAACATTGCAGTCGTAATCACAATATTTATTGTATCTGCTTGTTTTTCAAGATGGTCCAATAATTACCGTATTTTTCGGAGTATAAGTCTCTCGCACCGGCCAAAAATGCATAATAAAGAAGGAAAAAAACATATTTAGGTCGCACTGGAGTATAAGTCGCATTTTTGGGGGAAATGTATTTGATAAAACCCAACACCAAGAATAGACATTTGAAAGGCAATTTAAAATAAATAAAGAATAGTGAACAACAGGCTGAATAAGTGTACGTTATATGAGGCATAAATAACCAACTGAGAATGTGCCTGGTATGTTAACGTAACATATTATGGTAAGAGTCATTCAAATAACTATAACATATAGAACATGCTATACGTTTATCAAACAATCTGTCACTCCTAATCACTAAATCCCATGAAATCTTATACATGTAGTCTCTTACGTGAATGAGCTAAATAATATTATTTGATATTTTACGGTAATGTGTTAATAATTTCACACATAAGTCGCTCCTGAGTATAAATCGCACCCCCGGCCAAACTATGAAAAAAACTGTGACTTATAGTCAAAAAATACGGTAGCTGCTGCAAGAGTTTGTGTAACAAATGATGCCTGATTGATTCAGATGTGTTTTGTTTTTGTTTGGACACACAAAAACAATTTAATTAACAATGTAAAGCAAGTGAATGAATGTTTGTAACTGAATACATTTACATATGCATAAAAATGTGTTTTCTTTTTTATAAATTTTTTTTATTAATTAAGTAACTTTTACAACGCATACAAATATCATTTGTTTTCAAAACAGTTACAAAAAAGTGGAACCCCAAAAATTTACTGTGGGACCCCATTTTTATGACTTGATGGGGTCACTGGTACCCCATTTTGAAAATTCCTAGCGCCAACACTGCGGGCCAGTTCTAATACTAATCAAACAGTGTTTCCCACACATTCATTTATTTGTGGCGGCCCGCCACGAAAGAATTACGTCCGCCACAAATGTTTTTTTTATTTTTTATTTTTTTATTTTTATTTTTTTTATTTTTTGTCCTTTCCAGCTTCTCAGGCAAATCATATAGTTGATGTAGATGCCCATATAGGCTGTTCAGATTTACTTTACAAAAGAGAAGTGTAGGATACTTCTCTTGTTGCCTTATTTGTATTTGACCACTACTGTTTTCTGTTTATTTGTTACTGACTGTGGCAGGACACCTCTGCCTCTGTTTCACTTTATGTTGCTGGTAAATAATATGGTTGTAGTAGTAGGCTAAAGTTAAATTATTTAGTATGCACTAATTAAAGGGGCAGAGCTTTAAGAGACATTTTAGCTTTTATATTTTATAAGATATATTTTTTGTAAGAACCACAATTAATAAATATATTTCAGTGAATAACTTATTGTTCAAATCTGTGTATAAATATGTACATAAAGTGTTGTAATTATATTGTAAAATGGATGGATGGATGGATGGACGTTTAAAACAAAACTGTTATTATTAATTAGTAAGTATACATTTTTTTAGCCTTTTTAGAGAAAATCATATCATTGTAGTAAATTATGCAAATTACTCGATGATGTCATGGTGACCACGCCCATAGCCACGCCCCCACCACCACAGGTATCTTGGCAGTTTATGGGAAACACTGTCAAATATCATCCCGGGGGCCATAGATAATTAATTCGCGGGCCGGATCTGTCCCGCAGGCCTTAACTTTGACATCACTGCCTTAGACAAATGTACAAATATGCAGAGATCGTGTATATTTGTTATGATCTAAATTGGTTGCAATCTTAACAAATGCAGCACTATTTCTGTGAACCTTTTTTTCTCTGAAATTATATTGACGACTATCCAAATTACAGTTATTAGATGAATGTTTCAAAATTCTTGTATAAATAATTTTTTGCAGCATTTTAGAAAATGTTGGTAACACAGAAATAGGCCAATAAAGTGAAAGCACAATGTTTGTGAATACAGTAGATGTCAGGTTAAAGGTCAATCATATCGACAATGGGCTCATGGTTGTATTCCCCTCAGGGTCACACACCACTCGACCTGGCACACCAGGTGCACAGCCCCCTGCTCGTCTACGTGCTCAACCAAGTCAAACAGGAGAGGATTCGCTCCAGCTCACCGTGCTCACGGATTGTCAACAAATACAAAGTATGCACTCGCATCTTTCACACATGTCACTGCCCTGTCTTCCACAGACATCTTACCAGTTGCTGGTTTTGTGCTTGTGTTTTTGTTTGTTTAAGGTATTTTTGCAATTTTTGCTCTTTACTGCCATGTTTGGCTGTGTTGCTGCCATATTGGATTTGAACTCAGACTCCTGGTTGCTCAAATCGATCCTGCTAGCATGCACGTTTGGAGCAGTCAGTTTGGCCATCAGGTTTGCATCCATTCTATCTTGACTGTTTGCAGTTAAACAACCTGTTTTTCAAACACTGGGCAATTAATCGAATTGTAATTTATTCATTTTGATTTCGGCTTTCCACGATCATAAGAATGTTATCATCGAAAAAAGCAATTAATGGACCACGTAACGTGCATACAAATTCCTGAGCTTGTATCGGTGAAACGGATAATGAGCAAAAATAAAATAACAAAGTAAAACCATTAAAAGAATAAAATAAAACCATGTCTACTCGAAGTTTTGGATGTAACCATGGTTGCTACTTTTTATTTGACACATCGCTAGTATGCCTAATCAATAATCACAAAACTTAATAAAAAAATAAGGCATTTCCGACTTCACGTAATCGCGGACCGAATAACAGAATTTCCCAATAAAACAGAATCCGACTGTTAAATGTGGAATATCAGGGAAATTGACAAAGATGTGAGCAAAAATATTGCCATTGTGAGGGGAAGGGAAAATACCGCTCATTCATCCCCGAAAACACGTCCTGAACTGAACAATGTGAAGACGGCCACTTAAAACAGCGACTAAACTACAAAGCTAAAGCTAGCAAAAAAACAATCCCTACACCCGCAACACGTCTTATCTGCCTGTGTTGTTGTGAACGACATCATCAATATAAGATCAATGTACAAACCGGACAAATTGCAACTTGAGAGACTATCTCTTTTTTTTTTTTAAACAGCCTCAGGCCCTTCACAATAACAGCACTGTGCGCAACATCCGGTCTGGCTGCGCTAACAAAATAAAGGTTTAAAAAAAAAAAACCTTACACAAGCATAATGTCCTTAAAGCACTTATTGATGCATTTACACAATTATGTTTTGACCTAAAATACTGGTAAAAAATTGTCCAAAGATGCATTTAATTAACATACATGTTATAACATTTTATTCGATACCAAAAGCAAATACTCTGTGGTGCTAAAACAAGTGTTAAAGGTAAAAAACGGAATTTAAAAAATGTTTAAAGCAAAAATAGAATTGTAGTTTTTCATATTGCTATTATTTAAATGTGTTGTTACTTTTTTATTTTTTACTATTCAATATTTTGTTACTGATTTATATCCAATTGTTTTTAAAATTGTATTTAAAGTTGAGATTTGGTGGTATAATAAATACTAATGATTTTTTAAATAAGTGAATAATTGTGTTATTAATTGTGATAATCGTGATTAATATTTTTGCCATAATCGTCCAGCACTACTATTTACAGTTACATACAAAACTATTTATAGATGCATATTAAACTGTGTGTAGTTACCTAGAAAGGGGGGGAGGGCAGTCCCATTCAAATGGTTTGACCTCTCTATGTGAAACTAAATCTTTGTGCCTAAACAGGATTTTCCCCAGGGCTACGTTTCAGTCCCTTCTACCATCTACAACTCTCATGGCCTCTATTTTCTGGATGTTCGTCACCTGGGGCCTC